>NW_026986147.1:0-6261 GCF_018555375.3 Anguilla rostrata
AGTGTATTGGCTGTCCTGTTGTGATTGAATTAGCACGTCTGTTGGCTTGGATGGTTCCCAATCTCTCACTCCCGGTCACTATTCTACCATTGTACCAACTGTATTGTGATAATGATAAGATCAAGGGAATGTGTGGCCAGCAGACAAATTGGCATCAGAGACAGATTTCTTACAATAGAAATTTTCATCACTCTCGCATGCCCAGCTGAACTACGCTGACCTGAAGAAAGCTGTGAAAGTTGCACATTTAACTGTGACACTGAGAAGCTCTCAGAGAGGCTGCCATCCCCTCTGAAATCGCAGAGTATCCTGACCCAAACACAGCTGCAGGAAGCTGCAACAGTTACCATGTGTGTCTGCATTTTAGTGCCATGCTCCTCTCTCCTCTGCTCGAGATATAGACGGAGCAGCAGGTTGGAGACGCTCGCGTGGTTTCTGTACTCTGATCACATGCTCATGAAGGGAAGCTAATGAGCCGCAGCGTCCGCTATATTGGTACTTTAATTTTTTTTCTAGAGGAGGTACTTCAGAGAAGTATGACATGCCTGTGTGTTTTATAGCCGTTCTGCAGCTTTCCCCCGTGTGTGGCAGGAAAATAACAGTGTGTGCATACGCCAGAGCACATGTGTGATGCAGCACTTTCTTCCTCTGGAGAAATGTGAAAGTCCGTATGTTTGTGTTTATAGTCAGGTAAACAGCTAGGTGTCCATTCCATGTCAGGGAGCTTATAAAAAACAAAGGTTATCTCAATAAGTTATTATTTAAGTGCGTTATATCAACGTTTATTGTGCTGTATACATTTTATTGATTCCTATTAGAAATGTTTCATAACATGCATTAATGACTGCAGCACTGTTTCAATCCTGAGGTCTCCTGTACACGAGCATTATACATCAGCCCTGAACCAGGAGTGACCGCTGTCCATTGAGCACCACGCGCTGCCAGAGTACTGCAAATATCATTCAGCACCACGTCACAGCAGTCTCACTCCGTAAACATGCAAGACTGAAGCTGCCATTTCTGTATTGCTCATTTCATCAGTGATGCGCCAATTGTAGCCCAATCTGTTCCCAAAAAACACCTCGTTTGCTCACCCAGGCCGAAGGCGCAATCTCTGACAGTCTTTAGGGGGCACCCAGCACGAGGTCAACAGAACCTTAGGGCTCTTATAACTATATGATCCTTATGTAGGCATTTGAACGGATACTGCTTTAAAGCAACATCGGTTCAGAAAGGACTGCAAATGTGATGAACTTCCAAAGACACTGCTATTATGTTAGCATGAGCGATAGCACAGTATAATGAGTAGAACTGGTCTTGTAACCCAAAGGTCACAGGTTTGATTCCTGTGTAGGACACAGCCGTTGTACCCTTGAGCAAGGTACCTAGCCTGCATTGTTTCAGTATAAGTGCAGCTGTATAAATGGATCCAATGTAGATGCAATGTAAAAGTTGTGTAAGTTGCTCTGGATAACAGTGTCTGCTAAATACCGGTAATGTAAATCACTTGTAGTCTACTTCCTCAAAAACGCTTGTCAAGCCAACAGCCTATCCCTTCATTGCCCTGGCCAATTTGTGCTGAACATTATTTAAGATCAAATTAAATGCAGCTATTCTCATTTTTTAATTTTGATTGTCATAGTTCTGTTTGTTTGCGTTTACTTTTTTGGGCCGCCAGATGGCGGTACTTCAGTTTGTAGTTCTGTTCCTTTTCCCTGTTTAATTGTATTATTGTTTTCAATTATTCTATCATTGTTTTTTGGTTATCTCATTTTCCCTTCCCTCTCTGTGGTCTGATTGTGCATTGTGCCCTCCTGTGTCTCGTTAGTGTCATGTCTATTTAAGTTCTTTGCTTCCCTGGCTCGGGTGCTGGTTCCTTGTGTTTCCACATGTTTTTCTGCCTCTGTGTTTCTGCCCATGAGTTTCTGCCCTGCCCGAGTTCTGTACTGTATGTTTTTCTTCTTGCGATTTTTGGATTTTCTGTTTTCTGTTTTTTTGTATTTTTCTTTTGTGTTTTTGGGATTTCCCCTGCGAGGCATTTTTTGGTTTCCTGCGTTTGTTCCTTAGTTTTGGTAATTAAAGTCTTTGTGTGAATTTTTCTTTTGGACAATGTAGTCAAAATAATATGGTGGAATCAGCATAATATAGCATCAAGAGAGACAAATGCCAGAATTAGACTACTTATTTATTAATATTTATTTTTCACAGTGCATCCCCACGAAGAATGAACACAAGAAAGTTATGACTGGTAAATTGTTATTGCAGTAGAAGTATTAACAGTAATTATATAATTAATATAATAAAAACAATCAAGCCCTCAGCTTCTCTCTCCACATTCAGCTCAGCATTCCTGTTCGGTTTCTCCTCCTCACACTTGGATTAGATTGTGTTGTTCACCACAGTGGAAGATGCTATAACTGACCTACTGGGGATGTTACATTACACATGTTCATTTTTTTCATTTATTTCTTATGTTAACAAAATAAAGAAGGAACAAAAAAAAACACACTTTAAAGTCCATTTAATGTAATACTAATAAAAGCAGACACATGAAATGCATGTTGAACATGTTGCAGAGTCTCAGCTGTTTAGGCTGTATGTAAGCTTGCAGCGAGTTTACTGCATAATATATAAAGTTGAACGTAGGACCTGAAACCAACATACAGCAATGAAAGCAGACTAACTTAGACAAAGACCACAAGTCCAGCTCTGGTGAATCAGAACCTCAGATATATTATACAGATCCTGCACTCTAAAGGCACGACTGCTTCATTCCCAAAACTCACTGAGTGTCCCCATTACTGCACCCTCAATCAGGATTTCCCCTCCTGCAAGCTGAGAAGCATCACATTGAAAAATAATCCTGAGCTCTCAAACGTTCTTCATTCCACATGAGCACACTGATCCAGCTTCTGTGTGAAGGTTTTATAAGTCAACTTCCACATTCTCTTCAGTGTATTTGACAGCTGCTTCATTAGACGACCCTGCACATCAACAAACATGTATAAACACAACAGAGGGAGAGAACTGGGAGTGAGAATGAACAGTGTTGCAGCCTGAAATCTGAAACACACGTTGTTTTTAGATGTGTTCCCCTGTAAAATGACATCACCTGGTTTCCTGCACCATTTCACACACAGTATAATGGAGGCCAGCAGCAGAGGAGCAGCTCCCAGACCGAATACCAGTCTACCTGTGGAGAGACACAGAGATGAGGGATATGTGGAGGATATAAACCTGTGCATATACAAGAATATATGGTGTGACAGGGTGGTAATCGGAACCCATAAAGTGAGTGAATTAATCTCTCATACTATGGCTACAACTAAAATGCATGGAAAAATTGAAATAAAAAGGTATTTTTAAAAGACATTTCATTAATTACAAAACAAACCCCATTATGTACACATCTGCTACTTCACTAAATGTGGTTTCTTTGGTAATGATAAACCAGTGTTTCTCTTTTCTTATGTATGCAGAGTAGTCTCAGCTATCAGCCATCAAAAATATAAGAAAAGAGAAAAGACATTAAACAATGAAAAACAAAGTTCACAACTATTGTCATAATGCATTTAGAAACTGGTATAGTGGGAAAACAGTCAGCTGTATTCTAATCCACATAACTACGATAGGTTAATATCTCCAAGCTTAATAAATGCTGCACCCCTGACCACAAAAATGTGAAATGTGTTGAAACTGAGATATTTTCTGGATTAAAAAAAACGCTTTCTATCCGCACATTTAAACTTAGCGATTGGTTTTTTTTTCTGTGTTCACATCTCACTAGAAACAGCCATTGTTTTCTGGATGCCTTCATTGTTGTTTCCCCGTCTGCAGCAACAGATAATTATTTTCGGAACATTTAATCAACGTCAAAGGTTTCAAATTTGATCACCCGTTGTGTAACCTAATTGGAATATGCGTCACAAAAAAACATCGCAAATCGGGAACATCTGTAAATAATGGTGACTCAGAAAAGACACAGACCCATCCTCTCCCCTGTGTTGGGAATCATAAAATTGGAAGGAAAAAAACCGATTTTTTTCCATGGTCATCGTCAGAACAGCTTCAGGTTGCAATCAAGAGTTTGCTTCTTGAGCACAGACATATTCCGGCCAATGAATATAAACATTGCCTATTGCTGTTCCGTAGGGATACTGTTAGTGACGCTCAAAACATTTTTTATTTGATACAGATATCAATTGCCAACTGTACTCGAATAAGATATTATATTTCATTGTTATATGGCGTGACACGTGGAAGAACCGTTATCCCAGCGAACAGAAAAGATATTTCCTTTCTCGTCGTTACGGGAAACCACTCATCTTTCAATGTGAGTTATTTAGACTACTGCGATAGTCGACAACGGTAACCGTCGGCAGATTTACTGCTAAACCCATCACCCGTATTGTGCGTATCCTTTCTTGTTTCCCACCGTTGCACTCAGTCAGAGATATCACAGGACAGTTCCCAAAACGAATTTCTCGCTGGGATACCAAAACACAAGTTACACTACCACACGTGGACGCATGTAAACAAAGGGAAGCAAAGGGTCGGAGAATTGAGATATCCGTGCTGAATGGGGACAAAACGAAAAGGAAGCGGATACTGTTAGATCTGTGCCACCCGTCGCCGGGAATTAGCCGCGAGTGGATGGGAAACATTTCGATTCATTTATCATCAGAATTCGAAGAGCAATTCATTACTCCGTTTATTTTAATATTTCAACTCAAACCGACTTTGAAGTTAGAAAGAGATTCCCAGATGCCCTTACCTCGCCTTTCGCTGAGCCTCCGTCATTGCCGACCACTCCTCACTTGATGGCTTCTCGCTTGCTCACTGACAGGGACACAAAACAGAGCCGTAACCCAGCTCTAAGCCCCCTCCTCTTCTTCTCTTAAAGGGCCACCCGCGCTTCAGTCCATCCGTCACAAAGTCTTCGCGGTAAGGTAAAAATAAAAAGATAGCAAACGGATGAATAAATAAGCAAGTAGGCTAAGGAAGTAAATAAATGTTTCTGCATGGCGTTTGTCCTGTCACTGAGCAGCTGCCTCGCAAACGGTAGCCTATCATCAGATTTAAATTTGTGACGTTTGATGTTGAATGGAAATACGGCTTTTTGGAATACCTGTAAAATACGTTTCTTTTCCAAGGATGCGGTTTCAGTTATGACCCGGGTATGCTTAGCAGCTGTTAATAACTTTTGTATTTTCATTGAAACCCCCCCCCCCCCCAGATATTAAAAATACAAATTCAGTAACGCTATTGCAGGACTTTCATAGAAGTGAAACTGTAGCCTACACCTTCTTTAATTTCCTGTTTCCCAGATTCAAAGAAACTCGTAGGCCTATTATCACAATGACACAGTAAATCACCACATAGCCTACACTAGCTGAGGCGCGTCATTGCTGTGGCGGGATAAAACATCAACGCAGCTGGCTAAGACAGGCTGCCGTCACCTGATTATCCAGGTCAGGCGCTGTTGTGGTAGAAATTTGTGATTGCTTCGGATTAACGGAATGGATGGTTAGATGAACAGGACATGGGTGGATGGATGTATGGATAGTGATGGCATAAGAAGGGAAGACCAAAGGACGGTTTCGTATTGTTATATGTTTATGAACGTTTGCAATTAGCGCTCTCTGCAGGCGGACTGTGTAGAGTCCCTTGCACTCAAGTGGGGTTTGGCCGATCCGGGCTTGGCCGGGCGAAGCAGCACTCCTGTCCGTCCATGCCTGGCACCAGCACTGTCAGGATGTCATGCCAGTCCGCGGAGCACGTCACCGTGCTGGAATTCTGTGTTCTATCCGGATGAATCACGCCGCCAGCCCAAAGAACCCCAGAGATTTTCTGAGTTCACTGTAAAGCGTATCTGTGACAGCGTCTCTGCGTAAAGTGCTTTACAATTGCGGAAAAAACTTTATTTAATTGAAAGATAAATCAATTAAATCAAGACCAGGCGATGCAAGCTTGGAGTTCCTCTAGGAATGAGTTGACTTATTCTTTTTATTTTCTCTTACCGAAATTTTCTCTTGGTTCTGGGAAAAACGGTCCCGTATCCGTCAGGCCTGTTGTGGGGAAATTTTTGATTTCTTCGGATTAAAGGAAAATGGTTAATGAACAGGGCATGGTGGATGGGTGTAGGGAGGGCAAAAAGGGGAAGACCAAGGGGTTTGATTGTTATATTTTATGACTTTTTCAATTAGGGCCCCGCAGCGGACTGTGTGAGTCCCTTGCACTAAGGGGGGGGGTGGTTGGCCG
>NW_026986148.1:0-6350 GCF_018555375.3 Anguilla rostrata
AACGGCGCCCGGACAGCCTGTCGATACAGAGACACAACGAATGAAAAAAAACCCTGTCTTTCGAGTCTTTTTTTTTTTTTTTTTTTTTTTTTTTTTTTTTTTTTTTTTTTTTTTTTTTTTTTTTTTTTTTTTTTTTTTTTTTTTTTTTGGGGGGGGGGGGGGGGGGGGGGGGGGGGGGGGGGGGGGGGGGGGGGGGGGGGGGGGGGGGGGGGGGGGGGGGGGGGGGGGGGGGGGGGGGGGGGGGGGGGGGGGGGGGGGGGGGGGGGGGGGGGGGGGGGCGGCCGCCAGACGGTCCGCCTCGCCCCCACCTTCTGACTACGACCTCAGATCAGACGCGGCGACCATCTCGCCCTCGTCTGTCGGGAGGGTGGAGCGTGAGCAGCAGTGTGCGAAGGACCCGAAAGATGGTGAACTATGCCTGTCAGGGTGCGAAGCCAGAGGAAACTCTGTGGAGGTCCGCCGCGGTCCTGACGTGCACGTGCGGTCGTCCGACCTGGGTATAGGGCGAAAGACTAATCGAACCATCTAGTAGCTGGTTCCCTCCGAAGTTTCCCCCTCAGGATAGCTGGGCGAGCCCGATGTCTCGCAGTTTTAATCTGGTAAAGGAATGATTAGAGGTCCTTGGGGGCCGAAACGATCTCAACCTCTTCTCAAACTTTTAAATGGTTAAGAGCCGGCTCGCTGGCGTTAGCCGGCGGATGCGAGCCGCCTAGTGGGCCACTTTTGTAGCAGAACTGGCGCTGCGGTATGAACCGACGCCGGGTTAAGGCGCCCGCTGCCGACGCTCATCATCTAGACCCCAGAAAAGGTGTTGGTCGATATAGGACAGCATGACGGGGGTTTGGGGGGGGGGGGGGGGGGGGGGGGGGCCCCCCTCATGGAAGTCTACCCGCTAAGGAGTGTTGTAACAACTCCACCTGCCGAATCAACTATCCCTGAAATGGATGGCGCTGGAGCGTCGGAGCCCATACCGCTTCCGTCGCCGGCAGCGGGAGCCGCGAGTGCTACGCCGCGACGAGTATGAGGGCCGCCGCGGTGAGCAACGGGAAGCCTAGGCGCGGGCCCGTGGAGCCGCCGCGGGTGCATATCTTGTGGTAGTAGCCAATATTGCAAACGAGAACTTTGAGCCGAAGTGGAGAAGGGTCCCATGTGAAAGCATTGAACATGGGTCAGTCGTCCTAATAGATAGGCGAACGCCGTTCGTAGGGAGGGCGAATGGCCTCCGTCGCCCCCGCCCGATCGAAGGGAGTCGGGTTCAGATCCCCGAATCCGTGTGGCGGGAGGACGGGCGCCGCTAGGCTTCCGTGTCTGTGACGCCACCGTCCCGGAGAAGCCGGCGGGAGCCCCCGGGGAGAGTTCTCTTTGTCTTTGTGAAGGGCAGGCGCCTGGAATGGGTTCGCCCGAGGATAGGTGCCCGAGCCTTGGAAGCTGTCGCGGTTCCGGCGCGTCCGGTGAGCTCTCGCCTGGCCCTTTAAAATCCGGGGAGATGGTGTAAATCTCGCGCCGGGCCGTACCCATATCCGCAAGCAGGTCTCCAGGTGAACAGCCCTGGCATGTTAGAACAATGCAGGTAGAGGGAAGTCGAAGTCAGATCCTTAACTTCGGGATACAGGTTGCTCTAGGGCTTGGTCTTCGTCGGAGCTGGGGTCGAAGCGGTGGGGCTGGGCGCGAAGCCGCGGCTGGAGCGAGCGGCCGCCCCGTGCCCCCCCTCTCCGCCGGCAGCTGGAAAGGGCTCCCCCGCGGCGCCGCGTCGCCGCCCTTCTCCTCTTCTCTCCGAGAAGGGAATGTGGATCGCGCGGCGCGTCATCGGGGCACTCCCGGAGGGCGGAGCCGGCGAGAGGGGTGGGTCGGCAGGGCGCGGCGCCCTCTGGACGCGCGCTCGGGCCCTTCTCGCGGATCACCCCAGCTGGCGGCGCGCGCCGGCGGCCGTCACGGCGCCGTCCGCGCGTCGCCTCGGCGGCCCGGCCGCCTAGCACTGACTTGAACGGTGCGGGACCACGGGAATCCAGACTGTTTTAATAAACAAAGCATCGCGAAGGCCCGCGCGGTGTTGACGGCGATGTGATTTCGCCCAGTGCTCTGAATGTCAAAAGTGAGAATTCAATGAGCGCGGGTAAACGGCGGAGTAACTATGAACTCTCTGAAGTTAGACATCCTCGTCTCTAATTATGACGTCGGATGGAATGGATGACACGAGATTCCCACCTGTCCCTACCTATACTTAGCGAAATACCACCAGGCCAAGTGGAACGGGCGTGGGCAGAATCATCGTGGAAAGAAGACCCTGTTGAGCTTGCTCTAGTCTGGCACTTGGAAGAGAACATTGAGAGGTGTAGAATAATGGAGGCGTCGGCCGCCGGGAAATACCACTACCTTATCGTTTTTTCACGTTACCCGGTGAGGCGGGGAGGCGACCCCGAGCGGGCTCTCGCTTCTGGCGTCAACGCCCGCTCAGCCCCGGGCCGCGACCCCTCCGGTGACAGTGGCAGGTGGGGAGTTTGACTGGGGCGGTACATCCGTCAAACGGTAACGTCCAGGTTTCCTAAGGCGAGCTCAGGGAGGACAGAAACCTCGCCGTGTAGTGTCAGAAGGGCAAACGCTCCTTGAATCTTGATTTCAGTATGATACCGACCGTGAAAGCGGGGCCGTCACGATCCTTCTGACTTTTTGGGTTTTTTAAGGCAGGAATGTGTCAGAAAAAGTTACCACATGTGATACCTGGCTTGTGCGGCCAGCGTTCATAGCGACGTCGCTTTTTGATCCGGTCGATGTCGGCTCTTCCTATCATTGTGAAGTCGAATTCACCAGCGTTGATTGTTCACCCACTAATAGGGAACGGAGCTGGGTTTTACCGTCGTGAACAGGTTTTAGTTTTTACCCTACTGATGATGTTTTGTTGCAATAGTAATTCCTGCTCAGTACGAAGAGGAACCGCATGTTCAGACTTTGGTGTATTTGCTTGGCTGAGGTGGTCCAATGGTGCGAAGCTACCATCTGTGTGATTATGACTGAACTCCTCGAGTCAGAATCCCCCTAACGCAACGATACCCTTGCGCCGCGGGATCTCCGTGGCCCGGGATAGCCGGTCCCCCCTCCGGGGCCGCTGCGGAGCGCCGCTCGTGTCAGGGTTTGGGAGCGGACTCGAGACGAGACTCCTCCTCTCTCCTGAGACGCACCGCATGTTCGTGGGAACCTGGTGCTAATCATTTCGAGACGACCTGATTTCTTGTGGGTCAGGTTTCGTGCGTAGCAGAGCAACTAACTTGCCTGCGATCTATTGAAAAGTCAGCCCTCGATCGCAAGCTTTTGTCGGACGGGACGGGCTTTCCCAGCCCTCCCCCTTCTGTCGTCTCAACGGCGTAGCCAGCTGGGGGACCAAGTTGTCCGAAGTCAGCCCTCCATCCAAGCTGTGACCCTAAGGGTGACCAGTGCCACTAGAAAGAAAAGCATAAATCGGAGGGAGAGGACTCCGAAAGATTCAGAGTGCCACGGGGGACCATTTGCCACAATAGATGGGTGAGAGAGCTCTGAAAATTTTGCAGATGGCACGGGGTGACCAGTCCGCACGAGAGAGAGCTCCGAAAAATGTCAGAGTGCCAATGGTGACCAGTTGCACGACAGGGAGGAGAGCTCGGAAAAATTTTCAGAGTGCCACGGGGGACCCAGTTGCACCAGGGGGAGAGAGCTCTGAAAATTTTCAGAGTCAGGTGACCCAGTTGCCAGGGGGGGACTCTGAAAAATTTCAGGGGGCACGGGGGGACCAGTGCCCAGAGGGAAGAACTCTAAAATTTAGTGGCACGGGGACCAGTCCACGGAGAGAGCTCCGAAAAATGTCAAAATCCCAAGGGGACCTAAACCCCCCGCTTAAGGCTAACCCTCACCCACGGTGCCTAACCCTAACCCCCCAAACCCCAACCCCCCCAACCCTAACCCTACCTAACCCCTAACCCTAACCCTCACAAACGGGTGGGCCCCTAAAAAAAAAAAAAAAAAAAAAAAAAAAAAAAAAAAAAACCCCCCCCCCCCCCCCCCCCCCCCCCCCCCCCCCCCCCCCCCCCCCCCCCCCCCCCCCAAAACCCCAAACCCCAACCCAACCCCCCCCCTAAACCCCAAACCCCAAACCCCCCAACCCAACCCTCACAAACGGTTGGCCTAACCTAAACCCTTTTAACCCCAAACCCCCACCCCAAAGGGGGGCCTAACCCTAAACCTAACCCAAACCCCAACCTAACCCCACCTACCCTACCTAAACCCTAAAACCCCCCAAACTGTGGCCTAACCCTAACCTAACCCCACCACCCTACCCTATCCCTAACCCTAACCCTAACCTTCACCCCTTAACCCAATAACCCTAAACCCCAACCCCTAAACCTAACCCTAACCCTAACCCTAAACCCCGCCCTAACCCTAGCCTAACCCTAACCCTCACCCCCAGTGGCCTAACCCTAACCCTAACCATAGCCCTAACCCTACCCAACCCTAGGGGCCCAACCCTAACCCTCAACCAGGGGTGGACTAACCCTAACCCCAACCCTAACATAGGCCTTACCCTACCCTACCCTAACCCCCACCCACAGGGCCTAACCTAAACCTAACCTAAACCCTACCCCCCACCCCCAGTGGCCCCACCCTAACCCTAACCATAGCCCCTAACATTAACCCCCCTAACCCTAACCATAGCCCCAACCCAGGACCCTAACACTAACCATAACCCTAGCCCTAACCCTAACCCTCACCCACAGAGGCCTAACCCTAACCCCAACCATAAGCCCTAACCCTCATCCACAGGTGGCCTAACCTAACCCTAACCCTAACCCTAACATTACCCTAAACCCAAACCATAGCCCTAACCCTAACCCTACATTAACCCTAACCTAACCTAGCCCAACCCTAACCCTAACCCAAAGAACATAACCCTAGCCCTAACCCTCACCACAATGGCCTACCCTAACCCTAGCCATAACCCTAACCCTAAACCCTAAAACCCCAGCCTAACCCTAACCCCAAACCCTACCACTGGCCAACCCTAATCCCCAAACCTACCATAGCCCTAACCCCAACCCTAACTCCCTCACTTGGTCCTAACCCCAACCCAAAACCCCAACCCTAACCATAGCCCTAACCCCTAACCCACACTAACCCCAACCCTAGCCCTACCACTAAACCCGAACCCTACCCTACACTAAAAGCCTAACCCCCCCTCGCAAGCCTAAAACCCTGACCTCACAACGGTGGCCTAACCCTACACTAACCCTAAACATAGCCCTAACCCTAACCCTAACCCTAACCATAGCCCAACCCTAACCCTAACCCTCACTCATGGGTGGGCCAACCCTAACCAAACCCTACACCCTGAACCAAGCCCTACCCTACCACACTAACCCTAACCCTAGCCCTAAACCCAACCCTAACCCTACCCCTGCGCAGCCCAAAAACCCTAACCCTCCCTCAACGGGTGGCCTAACCCAAACCCTAACCCAACCCTAAAAAACCCAACCATAACCAGCCCTAACCCTAACCCTACCACAGATGCTAACCCTAACCCTAACCCCCCTACCTTAACCCTACCTAACCTATCCCCAAACCCCAACCTAAGCCCCTTTAACCTAACCCTGCTCCAAAAAAAAAATCCAGGGGGGCCAGTTGCACGGGGGGCGTCTCCCAAAAAAACAAATGCCCGGGGGGACCAGTTGCATGAGAGGGGGGTCTCCCAAAAAATAACAAGTCCCGGGGGACCAGTTGCCGGGGGAAGCGATAGAGAGAGAGGAGAGTGAGCTCAGAAAAATGCAAATCCACGGGGACCCTTTTACGAGAGGGGGATGCTCCCCAAAAATATCAAGTGCCCGGGGGGCCATTCCGAGAGGGGGCTCCCAAAAATATCCCCCCCCCCCCCCCCCCCCCCCCCCCCCCCCCCCCCCCCCCCCCCCGAAATATATCAGAGTGCCACGGGGGCCATTGCACGAGAGGGGGAGTGCCCGAAAAACACCAATGCCACGGTGACCAGTTGCACGAGAAGAGCAATAAGAGAGACGAGACGAGCCAAAAAATGACAAAATGCCACGGGTGGCCATTGCACACGAAAAGAGGTGCTCCGAAAAATATCAGAGTGCCTCGGGGGACCAGTTGCACGAGGGAGCGTGCTCCGAAAAATATCTGATTCCACGGGGGACCAGTTGCTCGAGGGGAGGTGCTCCGAAAAATATCGGAGGCCACGGGGGACCCGTTGACGGAGGGGGAAATGCTCCGAAAAAACCCCGTGCCACGGTGCCATTCAGAGAGGGGGAGTGCTCCAAAAATATCGGCCCAGGGGGCCAGTTCCGAGAGGGAACTCCGAAAAATTTACGTGCCAC
>NW_026986149.1:0-6286 GCF_018555375.3 Anguilla rostrata
CCTCTTACTGCAGCTCTAACTCACAGCACATGGAGACAGAGCTTCCAGTTAAACTCATCTCTCTACTGCAGCTCATAACTCACAGCACATGGAGAAGAGCTTCCAGTTAAACTCATCCTCTTACTGCAGCTCTAACTCACAGCACATGGAGACAGAGCTTCCAGTTAAACTCATCTTCTCACTGCAGCTCTAACTCACAGCACATGGAGACAGAGCTTCCAGTTAAACTCATCCTCTCACTGCAGCTCTAACTCACAGCAAAGGGAGACAGAGCTTCCATGTAAACTAATAATCTTATTGCAGCTCTAACTCACAGCACAGGGAGAGAGAGCTTCCATGTAAACTCATCCTCTCACTGCAGCTCTAACTCACAGCACAGGGAGACAGAGCATCCAGTTAAACTCATCCTCTTACTACAGCTATAACTCACAGCACATGGAGACAGAGCTTCCAGTTAAACTCATCCTCTTACTGCAGCTCTAACTCACAGCACATGGAGACAGAGCTTCCAGTTAAACTCATCCTCTTACTGCAGTTCTAACTCACAGCACATGGAGAAAGAGCTTCCAGTTAAACTCATCCTCTTACTGCAGCTCTAACTCACAGCACATGGAGACAGAGCTTCCAGTTAAACTCATCTTCTCACTGCAGCTCTAACTCACAGCACATGGAGACAGAGCTTCCAGTTAAACTCATCCTCTCACTGCAGCTCTAACTCACAGCAAAGGGAGACAGAGCTTCCATGTAAACTAATAATCTTATTGCAGCTCTAACTCACAGCACAGGGAGAGAGAGCTTCCATGTAAACTCATCCTCTCACTGCAGCTCTAACTCACAGCACAGGGAGACAGAGCATCCAGTTAAACTCATCCTCTTACTGCAGCTCTAACTCACAGCACAGGGAGACAGAGCTACCATGTAAACTCATCCTCTTACTGCAGTTCTAACTCACAGCACATGGAGACAGAGCTTCCAGTTAAACTCATCCTCTTACTGCAGCTCTCTAACTCGCAGCACATCCGAATGTGATATAAGGCCCTGTCCGCACCTATACGGATTAATTTGAAAAAGTAGTTATTTATGTGCTATCCTGCACCCCACTACACCTGAAAGTTGGAAATTAAATTTAAGATTAATTCAACAATAGTGTCAATGTGAACTAGTATCATTACCTTTGATCACCTGTGAACTCTCCTCTGAAGTTGCTTGGATGAGGCATTGAATGATCACTCTTCATAGACAGACAGCTGGGTACAGGTGACCCTGCCCTCTCTACTCTGTGAACAAAACATGGAGACAGAGCTTCCAGTTAAACTCATCCTCTTACTGAAGCTCAAATTCACAGCACAAGTAGACAGAGCTTCCAGTTAAACTCATCCTCTTACTGCAGCTCTAACTCACAGCACATGGAGACAGAGCTTCCAGTTAAACTCATCCTCTTACTACAGTTCTAACTCACAGCACATGGAGACAGAGCTTCCAGTTAAACTCATCCTTTTACTACAGTTCTAACTCACAGCACATGGAGACAGAGCTTCCAGTTAAACTCATCCTCTTACTGCAGCTCTAACTCACAGCACATGGAGACAGAGCTTCCAGTTAAACTCATCCTCTTACTACAGTTCTAACTCACAGCACATGGAGATAGAGCTTCCAGTTAAACTCATCCTCTTACTGCAGCTCTAACTCACAGCACATGGAGACAGAGCTTCCAGTTAAACTCATCCTCTTACTACAGTTCTAACTCACAGCACATGGAGACAGAGCTTCCAGTTAAACTCATACTCTTACTGCAGCTCTAACTCACTGCACATCCGAATGTGATATAAGGCCCAGTCCGCAGGTATACGGATTAATCTGAAAAAGTAGTTATTTACCCCTCCGTTTAAAAAAAAAAAAAAAAATCCCATCCACACGACCGGTGTTTTAAAAAATATCTCCCTCCACACGAGAACGCTAAAACGACGATTGCCGCATGCGCAATACACCAATTGCCATGGTAACTGATGCGCGAGTTGACGTAATGACGTCAGCGTTTTCATAAAGCTCAGTTTTTTTTGTCCAGACGAAGACAGAGAAACTGGAGTTTTGAAAAATCTCCACCTTGGAAGGCGTTTTCAAAAAGCTTAGTTTTCAGTGACTTAAAACGCCATTTTCGTGTGGACGGGAGGCCAAAACGGTGGGAAAAAACTAAGTTTAAAAAAAAATCAGTATACGTGTGGACAAGGCCTAAAACACATTATGACACTTCAAAATGATTTAATACACCCGTGTGGACCTGAACGTGCTATCCTGCACCCCACTACACCTGAAAGTTGGAAATTAAATTTAAGATTAATTCAACAATAGTGTCAATGTGAACTAGTATCATTACCTTTGATCACCTGTGAACTCTCCTCTGAAGTTGCTTGGATGAGGCATTGAATGATCACTCTTCATAGACAGACAGCTGGGTACAGGTGACCCTGCCCTCTCTACCCTGTGAACAAAACATGGAGACAGAGCTTCCAGTTAAACTCATCCTCTTACTACAGCTCTAAAACACAGCACATGGAGACAGAGCATCCAGTTAAACTCATCCTCTTACTGCAGCTCTAACTCACAGCACATGGAGACAGAGCTTCCAGTTACACTCATCCTCTTACTACAGCTCTAAAACACAGCACATGAAGACAGAGCTTCCAGTTAAACTCATCCTCTTACTGCAGTTCTAACTCACAGCACAAGGGGACAGAGCTTCCAGTTAAACTCATCCTCTTACTGCAGCTCTAACTCACAGCACATGGAGACAGAGCTTCCAGTTAAACTCATCCTCTTACTGCAGCTCTAACTCACAGCACATGGAGACAGAGCTTCCAGTTAAACTCATACTCTTACTGCATCTCTAACCCAGAGCACATGGAGACAGAGCTTTTAGTTAAACTCATCCTCTTACTGCAGCTCTAACTCACAGCACAGGGAGACAGAGCTTCCATGTAAACTCATCCTCTTACTGCAGCTCTAACTCACAGCACATGGAGACAGAGCTTCCAGTTAAACTCATCCTCTTACTGCAGCTCTAACTCACAGCACAGGGAGACAGAGCATCCAGTAAAACTCATCCTCTTACTGCAGCTCTAACTCACAGCACATGGAGACAGAGCTTCCAGTTAAACTCATCCTCTTACTGCAGCTCTAACTCACAGCACATGGAGATAGAGCTTCTAGTTAAACTCATCCTCTTACTGCAGCTCTAAGTCACAGCCCATTAACTCTCTGATTCATGAATTTTTACCTTTTTATCGCAGGGCTGTGGGTTCCATCGTCAGTCTCGGTCTCCTCTGATGAACTCATTTTATAAATAGCGCCCCCTGTCTCAGGACACCTGGATACACCAGATCAGATTCACAAGTGGGTTCTGACCTAAATTGGCATACCTGTAAATACACACAAGAAGAACATGATGACGCACAGACATAATAATACACTGTGAGGGCCACATAATGTAAACGTTTGGTGCATTAAAATATGTACACACCATATTATGTTATTTGTGCATTTTATCCCACTGATATACTCAATGTATGTATTGATCTAATAAAAAACACGTTTTCAACGTACAAAAATTCCAAGTTACTCATACATACAAGACCACTGCAAGCCTGCCATTAAAAGTATTGATATCAAAATGACGCCACGTTACGGTACTACAAACAATATAGGCTATCTTACCTCACCGAAATTAAATAAGATGTATTCCAAAGCAATGCTACCCAATATTTCCTCCATTCTTTCGAGTCACTTGGCCCTGAGAATTTAATGTTTTTAAGGGCTGAGTGCCTGTGGCTGTTGTGGTTATTTCTGTGGGGAACCCTGAAAAGTGCCAAACTCTCGGTGCTGTATAGGTATGGGGCATGCCCACGCCAAGGCGTAACTTGGCGGGATGGCATACCTGCCATCCCAATAATGAGTCCTTTCCGAAGTATCGCAAATTTGTATGCCGGCCCTTTAAGAGTTGCACTCAAGCAGCAAACAGGTGGTGACGGGCCAGGTGATAGGTTTTTTGAAATAGATTGGGGGCAAGAGGTAGCAACGGAGAATGGAGTAAAGGGGAGTCAGCAGAAAATAATCAAGAATTCTGAGATTTGTTGGTGTTTTTGTTTGGATTGTATTTTTTTCAACCTACAATTATTCAACACAGCTCCAAGACACGAAAACGAGTAACCTGCTGAACCTACGTTTAAAAAGAATTCTCTTCTACTGCATTAGGAGGGTGAGCCGAAGCTTTTTGGGTTTTTTTTTTTGTTTGTTTCTTTGAATGCAATCCATTGCTTAATTATTTGTTTTTGGAGAGGAAAGAAGATTTTTGCACTTATGCATTAATTTTGGTTTCGGGACTTATTTTTGGCACGTTTTCTGGATTTGTGTTTCCGTGGATACCTGACAACTAAACTAAACTCGGACTTCAACTTTAACTGTTATTCAATGGACGATCAGTTACTATTTCATATTGCCAGTTGAGTAATGATTGTACCTGGGTTTATGTTTTCCTGATCAAATACTTGCCATATCGTTATTTTGTTGTTGTTTTTTTTGTTTGTTTATCATTTGGTTGCCTCTGTTGTAATATATAAATTCCGTTCGATTAGATTCCCGTGAATATGGCGTGTTTATTCTGTTTAAATTGGTTTGAATTTGTTATAACACACAGACACACACATACATCAAATCTCACAGAACAGACAGCGACAAATCTGGAATTTAACTGAGCCATAAACTTGTACAGTAATACAATTCCTTCCAAAATATTCTGCACCCATGATAACAATTTCTAAGACCGTTCAATATAAGAATTACCAGTGCTGAGGTATATTTTCATTGTCCAACATATGGAATATATTTAATGATACAATGGAAACTACCAAAATGACACATTTCTCAGATGATACAACAATTTTACAAAAATTGTGCGTCACAATTATTGGCACCCCTGTATTTGGTACTGTGTGCACCCTCCCCTTGCAGGGATAATGGCACTGAGTCTTTTTACATAACGTCTCATAAGACCAGAGAACACATTGGGGTCTTAAGGGATCTTAGACTCTTCCTCCACCCACAATCTTTCCAGATCCTGATGTCTTTGTTGATCCTTGCTTATGGGCCGTGCTGTTCAATTGAGTCACAGGTTTTCAGGGAGTTTCAGCAGTCTTTAGACTGTTGTAGCCATTGCACAATGATGCTTCTGCATCATTAACCTTTTTATTTGTGGATTTTAACGTGAATTTGGGGTCACTGTCTTGCTGAAAGATCCACTAGTTTCAGTCTGCTGGCAGAGGTAGTCAGGTTTAGGGCTAAATTGTCCTGATACTTGGGCAGAGTTCACAATGCTGCTTTCCTTAACAAGGGCCCCAGGACCAGTGTGAGCAAAGTAGCCCCATAATATTAAAGATCTGCCACCGTATTTTTATTTTCAGTATATGCATCCTTAAATCTATCCTACATCATATTCCTGGACATGGTTGTGAGAGGGGCTGGAGCCCCATCTTCTTCATTATTGCCCTCACAGTAGTAACTAGCATCTTCAGTTTATTTTTTGATCCATTGCCTGATTTTCAAAGGTCAGCAACCATTTTCATTTCGTTCGTCAATTATTTGTCTTTCTCTGTGGCGAAGATGAAAAATGGGTTTCACAAGCAGGTTCTCAGTTTAATCCTCCAGTGAAACAGGAAGCCATGGAAGGCCACAAGAGTTTCTCTTAATATTGATGTAGATTTAGTTTGATTTTATTTATAAGAATCTTTAGGGGTGCCAATTATAATATATTTTTGGGAAATAATAACCCTACCTGAATCCAACCGTCACACTAGAGGGCGCCAGTTCCCCCAATCTTAGTTTGCTTTCTGTGCCTGTTTAGTGCTAATTAAGGAGTTGTGTCACAAACATTTAATAGCCTGACCAGATTCACATTACAGGTATCTGTAACTGATTTAGGCTATGACTAGTCAAAAACCTAATTTAAGATCTCGAATTAGCTACATTTTGCTAGTAAGATTGAAGTTACTTTCGCCATTCAGTTGTATGGGACTTCCAATTAAGATATCTACAATTCAGTTTTGACTATCCAAAACGTGAATTCCAGATACTGTATCGCCATTTCAATTACGACTAGTCATAACTCAAATTAGAGATCTCCACATTAGTTCTGACTTAGTCATAATTTAAGTTAAAGATCTTTCATTCCTCCTAATTTAAGATGTCAGGTAACGGGGGACCAGGACCCAAACACAGAATGGGGGAAAACACCAGA
>NW_026986150.1:0-5292 GCF_018555375.3 Anguilla rostrata
GGAGAAAGAGAGAGAGAGAGCGACAGAAGAGAGGGAGCGAGATCGAGAAAGAGAGAAGGAGAGAGACCGAGAAAGAGAGAGGGGAGGAAGGAGAAAGATCGTGCGAGGGAGAGAGACCTAGAGAAGGAGAGGGAGAGAGACAGGGAGAAGGAGAGGGAAAGAGAGAGGGATAGAGAGAAGGAGAGGGAGAGAGTCAGAGACAGGGAGAAGGAGAGAGACCGAGAGAGGGATAGGGACAGAGAGAGAGAGGTGAGAGACCGAGAGAGGGGGAAGGACAGAGAGAGGGATAATAGGGAGGGGAGAGATGGAGAGAAGGAGAGAGACAGAGAGAGGGACAGAGAAAGGGATAGCAGAGAAGTAAGGGAGAGAGAAAGAGACCCGGAACGGGACAGGGAATGGAGGGACAGGGACAGAGAGAGAGAGGTGAGAGACAGAGAGAGGGGGAGGGACAGAGAGAAGGATAAGAGAGAGGAGAGAGACCGTGAGAAAGAAAACAGAGAAGACAGAGACAGAGAGCAGGAGAGAAATCGAGAAGGGAGGGAGCGAGAGCGGGAGAGAGATGGCGAGAGGGAGAGAGAGAAAGACAGGGAGAGGGAGAGCAGGAGAGAGGGGGTGCAGAGCCAGGCTCCAGCAGAGCTGGACAGGAAGCCTGGCCACGGATGGAGGCCTCTCTCAGAAATGGACCTGAGGCAGAAGACTGTCCTGGAGGAGGCCTGGAGGACACGCCCCCTCTCGGAGATTGAGCAGAGGTCCACCCTCCCGCGCTGCTTTCCATCGGACGAAGCGCGGACACGCTCAGGTGTGTGGGATGGGCCTGTCTGTCTGTCTGTGTGTGTGTGTCTGCCTGTGTGTCTGTCTGTCTGTCTGCCTGTATGCCTGCCTGCCTGCCTGCCTGCCTGTCTGTCTGTGTGTGTCTGCCTGTCTGTGTGTCTGCCTGTCTGTCTGTCTGTCTTTGTCTGCCTGTCTGTCTGTCTGTGTGTGTCTGCCTGTGTGTGTGTGTGTATGTGTGTGTCTGCCTGCCTGTCTGTCTATCTGTGTCTGCCTGTCTGTCTGTCTGCCTGCCTGTCTGCCTATCTGTGTCTGTCTGCCTGTCTGTCTGCCTATCTGTGTCTGTCTGCCTGTCTGTCTGCCTGTCAGCCTATCTGTGCCTGTCTGCCTATCTGTGTCTGTCTGCCTGTCTGTCTGCCTATCTGTGTCTGTCTGCCTGTCTGTCTGCCTGTCAGCCTATCTGTGCCTGTCTGCCTATCTGTGTCTGTCTGCCTATCTGTGTCTGTCTGCCTGTCTGTCTGCCTATCTGTGTCTGTCTGCCTGTCTGTCTGCCTGTCAGCCTATCTGTGCCTGTCTGCCTGTCTGTCTGCCTATCTGTGTCTGTCTGCCTGTCTGTCTGCCTGTCAGCCTATCTGCCTATCTGTGTCTGTCTGCCTGTCTGTCTGCCTATCTGTGTCTGTCTGCCTGTCTGCCTGTCTGTCTGCCTGTCTGCCTATCTGTGTCTGTCTGCCTGTCTGTCTGCCTGTCTGTCTGCCTATCTGTGTCTGTCTGTCTGCCTATCTGTGTCTGTCTGCCTGTCAGCCTATCTGTGTCTGTCTGTCTGCCTGTCTGTCTGTGCTGACCTGGCCCTCCTCTCTCTCCTGCAGGCTCCACAGGTTGTCGTCTCCCCCCGCGGTCGCAGAACCCCCCCGACCCCCCGCCGAGGGAGGGCTCCCTCCCCAAACTGCCCCTCCTGCCCCCGATACGGCAGGGCTCCCTCCCCGAGCCTCCCAAGGTTCCCGCCGGCAGCAGCTCCTCCTCGTCCTCCTGCTCGTCTTCATCGGCGACCTCCTCCGCGATCGCGAACCCCGAACCTCCCGCCAGCGCGCCCGCCCCTCAGCCCCTCCCCGGCACCTCCGCCCCCTCCGCCTCCGCTAGCGTCCCCGCCCCCCCGCCAGCCAAGCAGCCGCCAGTGCCTCCACCCAAGCCTACCAACCGCTTCAGCAGTCCTGCCCTGCTGGGTAAGTGCTTTGATGTCATAGTTGCCTAGTGCTCTTGTCATTGAGCCACTGAGCCAATCGGCTTGCGGCTGACTTGGCTGAGGCTTAACCTGATTGGTCAGTACAGGTGCAATGAGGATTATGCCAAAGACAGACTCATGCGTGATGGCTCCAGGTGGTCTTTTTTTTTTCTTGAGTTCTTAGAGAAGCGCACTGGATCCCCAAGAGGGTGGATGTTGACTGGATTGGCATTTATTTTCATTGTGTCTGGCTAAATGTTCAGTCTTCGCAGTGTTTCACCCTATACTGATGATAACCTTGTTAGGCCAGTTCGGAGTTAATTAGTTTAAACAGCGCATATATATTGCAGATGATCATTTATATTAAAGCCCAGCAATTCCTGTTTTGAGTTGGGTATCCAAGGTGATCTTATTCTGTTTTAGGTTGTGTATCTGTGGAAGGGGCTGTTTTAGGTTTTGAGTTGTGTATCTGTGGAAGGGGCTGTATTAGGTATTGAGTTGTGTATCTGTAGAAGGGGCTGTGTTAGGTTTTGAGTTGTGTATCTGTGGGAGGGGCTGTTTTAGGTTTTGAGTTGTGTATCTGTGGGAGGGGCTGTTCTAGGTTTTGAGTTGTGTATCTGTGGGAGGGGCTGTTTTAGGTTTTGAGTTGTGTATCTGTGGGAGGGGCTGTTTTAGGTTTTGAGTTGTGTATCTGTGGAAGGGGCTGTTTTAGGTTTTGAGTTGTGTATCTGTGGAAGGGGCTGTTTTAGGTTTTGAGTTGTGTATCTGTGGGAGGGGCTGTTTTAGGTTTTGAGTTGTGTGTCTGTGGGAGGGGCTGTTCTAAGTTTTGAGTTGTGTATCTGTGGAGGGCTGTTTTAGGTTTTGAGTTGTGTATCTGTGGAAGGGGCTGTTTTAGGTTTTGAGTTGTGTATCTGTGGAAGGGGCTGTTTTAGGTTTTGAGTTGTGTATCTGTGGAAGGGGCTGTTTTAGGTTTTGAGTTGTGTATCTGTGGAAGGGGCTGTTTTAGGTTTTGAGTTGTGTATCTGTGGGAGGGGCTGTTTTAGGTTTTGAGTTGTGTATCTGTGGAAGGGGCTGTTTTAGGTTTTGAGTTGTGTATCTGTGGGAGGGCTGTTTAGGTTTTGAGTTGTGTATCTGTGGAGGGGTTTGTTTTAGTTTGAGTTGTGTAGGTTTGATTGATGGAAGGGGTCTGTTTAGGTTTTGAGTTGTGTATCTGTGGGAGGGGCTGTTTAGGTTTTGAGTTGTGTATCTGTGGGAGGGCTGTTTTAGGTTTTGAGTTGTGTATCTGTGGGAGGGGCTGTTGTTAGGTTTGAGTTGTTGTTCTGTGGGAGGGGGCTGTTTTAGGTTTTGAGTTGTGTATCTGTGGAAGGGGCTGTTTTAGGTTTTGAGTTGTGTATCTGTGGGAGGGGCTGTTTTAGGTTTTGAGTTGTGTATCTGTGGAAGAGGCTGTTTTAGGTTTTGAGGTGTGTACTGTGGGAGGGGCTGTTTTAGGTTTTGAGTTGTGTATCTGTGGAGGGCTGTTTTAGGTTTGAGTTGTGTATCTGTGGGAGGGGCTGTTTTAGGTTTTGAGTTGTGTATCTGTGGAAGGGCTGTTTAGGTTTTGAGTTGTGTATCTGTGGAGGGGCTTTTAGGTTTTGAGTTGTGTATCTGTGGAAGGGCTGTTTTAGGTTTTGAGTTGTGTATCTGGAGGGGCTGTTTTAGGTTTTGAGTTGTGTATCTGTGGGAGGGGCTGTTTTAGGTTTGAGTTGTGTATCTGTGGAGGGGCTGTTTAGGTTTTGAGTTGTGTATCTGTGGGAGGGGCTGTTTAGGTTTTGAGTTGTGTATCTGTGGAAGGGGCTGTTTTAGGTTTTGAGTTGTGTATCTGTGGGAGGGGCTGTTTTAGGTTTGAGTTGTGTATCTGTGGGAGGGGCTGTTTAGGTTTTGAGTTGTGTATCTGTGGAGGGGCTGTTTTAGGTTTTGAGTTGTGTATCTGTGGGAGGGGCTGTTTTAGGTTTTGAGTTGTGTATCTGTGGGAGGGGCTGTGTTAGGTTTTGAGTTGTGTATCTGTGGGAGGGGCTGTTTTAGGTTTGAGTTGTGTATCTGTGGGAGGGGCTGTTTTAGGTTTTGAGTTGTATCTGTGGAAGGGGCTGTTTTAGGTTTGAGTTGTGTATCTGTGGGAGGGGCTGTTTTAGGTTTTGAGTTGTGTATCTGTGGAGGGGCTGTTTTAGGTTTGAGTTGTGTATCTGTGGAAGGGGCTGTTTTAGGTTTTGAGTTGTGTATCTGTGGAAGGGGCTGTTTTTAGGTTTTGAGTTGTGTATCTGTGGAAGGGGCTGTTTTAGGTTTGAGTTGTGTATCTGTGGGAGGGGCTGTTTTAGGTTTTGAGTTGTGTATCTGTGGAAGGAGGCTGTTTTAGGTTTTGAGTTGTGTATCTGTGGAAGGGGCTGTTTTAGGTTTTGAGTTGTGTATCTGTGGAAGGGGCTGTGTTTTAGGTATTGAGTTGTGTATCTGTGGGAGGGGGCTGTTTTAGGTTTTGAGTTGTGTATCTGTGGGAGGGCTGTTTTAGGTTTGAGTTGTGTATCTGTGGGAGGGCTGTGTTAGGTTTTGAGTTGTGTATCTGTGGAGGGGCTGTTTTAGGTTTTGAGTTGTGTATCTGTGGAGGGCTGTTTTAGGTTTTGAGTTGTGTATCTGTGGAGGGGCTGTTTTAGGTTTTGAGTTGTGTATCTGTGGAAGGGGCTGTTTAGGTTTTGAGTTGTGTATCTGTGGAGGGGCTGTTTTAGGTTTTGAGTTGTGTATCTGTGGGAGGGGCTGTTTTAGGTTTTGAGTTGTGTATCTGTGGAAGGGGCTGTTTTAGGTTTTGAGTTGTGTATCTGTGGAAGAGGGGCTGTTTTAGGTTTTGAGTTGTGTATCTGTGGGAGGGCTGTTTTAGGTTTTGAGTGTGTATCTGTGGAAGGGGCTGTTTAGGTTTTGAGTTGTGTCTCTGTGGAAGGGCTGTTTTAGGTTTGAGTTGTGTTCGTGGGAATGGGCTGTTTTAGGTTTTGAGTTGTGTATCTGTGGCAAGGGCCTCTTTTAACGCAGGTATCGAGAGTGTAATCTGTGGAACAAGCGTTATTCTAGGTCTATGCAGTTCCACTGTTCACCCCCCCCCCCCGTGTAAGGCGTGTTTTAGGTTTTGATTGTTACGTAACGAAGCAGGCGAAATTCTAGCTTTGATGTTCGTGTAAATCGTGAAGGGCGGTTCGTTAGTTTGGTTTGTATCGTGAAGAGCTTGTTTTCGTATTGAGTTTGTCCATCTGTGGGAAGGGGGCTGTTTTGGTTTTGAGTTGGTATCT
>NW_026986151.1:0-5644 GCF_018555375.3 Anguilla rostrata
ATGTGAACTGCAGCAGAGTGGATGGTGTAACTGGACCCGTCAGTGCTGCTGGAGTCAGTGCTGGTCAGTGCTGCTCCCCGTGTTTTTTTGAACCAGAGATACTCCCAGCCAGCAGGATCAGTGCCAGCCTTACAGCTCAGGGTCACTGTATCTCTTGTGAAGATCTCTCCACTGGGGGGCTCCAGAGTCAGCAGGGGTTTGGGGGCCTCCCCTACAAAACAGGTATCATTTCACCCGCAGGTTAAAACACATCATTTAATATTGTTGGTGGGGGGTGTGAACATACATTTCAGATGCTACTTTAAGACACAAACCATAATAAACAGGCCACAAACAACAATCCACAACATTACATTTAAAGTAAAAAAATTTAGCATAAATTGAAATACTACATTTTAATTATTACATTTGTATCATTATGTAATAAATGACATCTTACCGTTAACTTTGAGTGCAACCATATTGCTGCTGCCAGTATAAAGTACTCTTTCCTTATGTTGTCCTTTGCACGTGTATGTTCCTGCGTCTGACTGAGCAGCAGACAGGATCTCATAGGTGTCCTCAGCTGTGCCCACAGGAAGTTCTCGTCCATCTCTGTACCATTTATGCATCCACACAGGAGAGTGGTCCTGAATGTCACAGTGCAGAGTCGCTCTCTCTGTGTTAAAGATGTTTGTCCATCCAGTCTGTAGAGTCAGAACCACGGGTGGGAGTGCTGGACAGACCAGGAAACAAAGTGCAAGATGAAGATGGAGTCACAGGAATACCTCTTTTCATCAATCGCTCAATTGCATTCTGTCCAGTGGGGGGTTGTGTAGAGTTCTATCGAGCGGGGGGGGGGGGCATTTGTTTTGGATTCTGTCCAGAAGAGTGTAATAGGGCATGCAAGAAATAGTGATGTAAATAGTGATGTAACTGGAAGAGCTACACATGCATATTACAGATGATTATGAAAGATATTGACTGCAAATCAATTCATTTTTTGCCCTTAACTTACAAATGCAGTGCTGCAAATTCTGGCTTTTAGTCACAAACAAAAATTAATGAGTACACTTTGATCATTTCTGAATGAGTGAAACTGTGTTTATTAAGGAAAAATGAAAGCCCTCATTTAATGGTGAGTCAAAATTAAGTTTGAGTGAAGACTGAATCTAGGCCAATGTGTGCCTTCAACTGCAGTGTGTACAATTAGAATGTGGTTACATTTTAGGAGCATCAATGCGAACAGGCATCACAATGGTGACAGTCTGACAAACGAACTTCCTTTTCAGTCACTAATACATGATGCTCTTTCTGTTCTAGTGTGCTGACGTTATTTAGTTTTAAAACTATAACTTTTTGTTTTTGTTAATGTCAGAGTCATGTTTGTGTTAAAATGCCACTATGATTTATTTCATGTTAGTTGTAGTAAATAATGAATATCAATTATTACATTTGTATCGTTATGTAATAAATGACATCTTACCAGAAACTTTGAGTGCAACTGTACTGCTGATGCCAGTGTACAGTACTCTTTCCTTATGCTGTCCTTTACATGTGTATGTTCCTGCATCTGACTGAGCAGCAGACAGGATCTCATAGGTGTCCTCAGCTGTGCTCACAGGAAGTTCTTGCCCATCTCTGTACCATTTATGCATCCACACAGGAGAGCGGTCCTGAATGTCACAGTGCAGAGCCGCTCTCTCTGTGTTAAAAATGTTTGTCCATCCAGTCTGTAGAGTCAGAACCACGGGTGGGAGAGCTGGACAGATCAGGAAACAAAGTACAAGACGAAGATGGAGTCACAGAAACACCTGCTTCTCAACACCTCTCTACACAGTATTACAGAGTTTTAAAAAAAGGAGTCATTTCCAAGTACTGAAAATTACTACACTCATACATGAACATAAATATATGTATAACATATTTTCACAGCACAACAACATTACTCACCATCTACGGTCAGAGTCACATCTTTGCTCATTTCAGTGTAAACATCTCTTCCTGGTAAACCTCCTCTGCAGGAGTATCTTCCTCTGTGTGACTGATCTAGAGCTGGGATTGTTAACTCATCTTCTCTGGAGAGCCCACTCTTCATATAGGCTCCATCTCTGTACCACAGATAACTCCACTCAGTCTGACGGGGCTGAATCTCACATTTGAGAGTCACTTTCTCAGTGGGGTAGAACTTCCTCCATGCAGGGTTCAGGGTTAGCACAGCAGGCGGTGGAGCTGCCAGTACAGGACACAATCAAACCCAGCACTGGCACAAAGAACTTCACTTCCTCAGAATTTTTTTTTCTTTTTTTCAGCAGGCATTCGGGAATCTTCCCGGTACATGTATTAATAAATCAGTGAACATGTCTTAGGCGACATACATTTTCATTTTCCTTTGTAAAATTTTAATTGTGCAAAGTGCCCTGGTTAATCGAATCCACCAAGCATCAAAATATAAACACAATTAGTTATAATGAAGCTCCAACTGTCTCTGTGCCAATTTTACAGTCACAAGAGCGTAATAAGGCATGCTAATAAAGTGAAGTAACAAGAAGAACTACATGTGCATATTCCAGATTATTAAGAAAGATATGGACTACAAAGCAATTTATTTTTGCCCTTAACTTACAAATGCATTACTGCAAATGCTGGCTTTTAGTCACAATCACGTGCCTTCAACTGCAGTGTGCACAATTAGAATGTGGTTACACTTTAGGAGCATCAATGTGAACAGGCAGCCCAATGAAGACAGCCTGACAAACTCACTTCCTTTTCAATCACTAATATGTTAGCATGTTCATTCTGTTCTCCTGTATACACGCTACTCTTGCTCTACAGTTTTTTTTTCACATCTTTGAATTTAAGAGGTTCTGTTGCTCATCAAAAAAACAGATACGATTTTCTAAATATACATCTCTTTGAAGTGAAGTATATTCTGCAAGTAAAATGCTAATATCTTGTCTTACATGTCACTGTCAGAGTATGTGGAGAGCTGATTATCTCGTGATTTTCAGTCTTTGCTTCACACCTATATTGAGCACTGTCAGACTCAATCACACGACTCAGGGTGTAAGTAGAGAATCCTTCTCCAGTATAGGAGTTGAATGTGGTCTCTTTAGCTTCTCTTAGCTTCTTCCAGGTATATTCCCATCGGATGAATGGATCTGAATCCTCAACCTTACAGGTAAGACGCACAGTCTCCCCTGACCACACATTTGACCTCTGCGGATCAGCAGTCAGGACAATCCGAGCTCTGGTCTCTAGAGAAGAAATATTATCCCAGTGAAAACAAAGGATGTGAAATGGCTTCCTAAAACATGCATTCAACATTAACTAACAGCAGGCAAAAATGTTCACAAACAGCCAATGTTTACTTATTGATTGGCAATTTCACAAAATTTGCTTGAAAATGAATTTGTGTTAGAGCAGTGTAGTTAGTTTCAAATTAAAATGGCATGTTTTATTTTAATAAAAGAAAGAAAACTTGCTCATATTTGAGGGACATGAAGATACAGCGGATACTGAGTTTGTTGTGTTCTATATGTAAGCACAATGTACAATTAATAAGCTAAAACATTCTGTTTGGGTCAATACCCCATTTCTTTTATAAATGGTCTTTATGAAGAAAGCAGTATATAATTGGATGCACATGAATAATAAATATACTTGCCAGCCTCTTGTACAAAGTATATCAGGACAACTAGTCTGACTGGAGGGGGAAAAAGAAAAAAGAAAATTTACCAATAAGGCAAATCAGCAGCACAAATGTAGGGCACAGACATTTTGTGTACATATGACTTCAAGAAGAACCCTTGGAAGACACACAAAAAACAGGAGAGAAACAAAAGAAATGCCAAAAGCCTTCTTATGTCATTGATGTATAGAAGGGAACAGAGGGTAATATTTGTAAGTAGGAGTGAGAGGCAGTGTTCAGCGTAGTTTTTTTGATGGTAAAGCCTGAAAAGCACTTTGAAAGCATGGGGACCCTATAAACCTACACTTAGGGAGATAGCATACCATCCACTCCAGTTTGCCACGTTATTAGTACTTCATAAACATGTAACAGGTTGTGTTCAAAAAATGAGAAAGAAATGTACTTTCTGGCTAAATTATATTACTTCCACCGAACATGACAATGTTCTTATTCACACAGTGATGCATGGTGACTCATTCACACCTAGAATGCATCATTCACAATGTTATTCTGATTCTGAGTGTAATTCCTTCTTGTTTTAATTCACTATAAGAAAGACAGAATGGAAAAACTCACCTGTTCTTGTGGCAAACTCATACATGTTGAGCTTTCTCTCCCCTGCTCTTTCTCAAAGAGGTACAGCCCTGCAGCGCTGGCTGGTTTTGTTGGTGGATGCGTCTCATTCTTGTAATACAGCTGTGGTCAGACACTGGTGTGGTTAAAGCTACTTCTCATGAACCACGTAAAGAAACAAACACTTCAAAAGTACTCACAGACACAAACCTGCACATTCACTCATGTATAGTGTATACCTTTCTGGAATTAGTATATTTATTTATGCATTTATTTGTTTGCTTGTTTTCAATTATTTATTATATTATGGTTATGATCGTAGCCTACAGCAATGTGACTACACAATGAGAGGAGAAAGTAATGAAGACCATGATCTACCCACAAGATGAGCGTGCAGTTAGAGACAGGAAATGAGATACAAGCGAGAATACAGAGCAGTATAACGTCTCCTGCATCACACCTTTTTTATCACGTCTGAAAATGACATGTCCACAATAAAATGGCTACTACTTGAGCCCTTTAGACTACAGGCATAATCCTGGCTCTGCTGAAATGTAACCCTTGGGAGTTTGTTTTCAAAGAGACAGAATAGCTGTAAATAAACAATACATCTGAGAGAAAGTTATAGACGCTCACCAGTGGAAGTGGAAGTTTTTTCTCACCTAAAAGATGATTTTTTTATTTTATTTTGTTGTGGAATGGATACAAATGCCTGGTGGGTTTAAAAATACAATGAAGCCACAGCCACACCATTGGGCAAATCCTGGTTCAAAATTGAATACCACCAAAAATTTGAATTCTGCATTGTTTTTTTCCTAAGCTATGTCTAGCCAGGTTTCCAAAAGCAGGTTAAGTACCTTGGTCAAGGGAACAAAGGCACTGTTCTACCTGGGAATTATGCCGCCCATATAATAATACATATATTGTGAGAATGTATTTAGATGCTCACCTATATAAATTTGAATCAAGTCCTTCACTGAACAAGTCCTCTGCACGTTTATTTGGATGAAAAATTGCTGTGGATTTTGTTCACTGGATCCTTCTCGTGAAAAAGACACCGACTATACCGTGATCTTTGTCGTCAGTGGATTTCCAAAACGCACTGAAGGTGAGGAACCCCCAAGCCTTTTTTGGCATCCCACATGTTAGAAGATAAGGAACCGTTTTCGCTAAATCATTGCCACCGTAAAATGGGTTATAGAGATAGAACCGTGTGTTTTAACACTATCAAACGGTATGTCGTATTACCAGGCTGATTGAATTTAACCATAATGCAACTGAACGAATGCAAATGAACCCACTCCAGGGGGTGAAGGCAAAGGCTGTTTATGTACACATTTATCAGGCCCGTATACGACTGGCTGTACCAGAGCGCTTGGAATTATTGGGTTCTCTCTGCAG
>NW_026986153.1:0-6537 GCF_018555375.3 Anguilla rostrata
TCGGACAGTTCGCTCGCCGTCATTGTGCGCCTTGGAGAGCTGCGCAGCTGGAACGGTGTGCTACCCACGTATGTGAAAGTCACGGCGTGGCGCAGGGACAGATTCCGAGAGGTGCACAACTCATACTTACCTGGCGGGGAATACCATGATCACGAAGGTGGTTCACCCAGGGCGAGGCTCGGCCATTGCACTTGGGGTCATGCTGCCCCTGCGATTCCCCAAATGGGGGAATCGACCGCATAATTTCTGTTATTGGGGGCCCTGCGTTCGCGCTCCCCCTGATGTTGCTGTAAAAAAAGCAGAATGTACTCGATGGCGCCGGGCGCCTATGACCGTGAAGCGGGCAAAATGTAGAAAAGCGTAAAATCCACGAAACACTTTGCTGGCGGGCAGTCCCCTTGGGCAACGGCATTGGCAAGTTTTTTAAAAATGTATTGGTTGCCCGCATTTTTAAATTGCAAGTGATTTGAAACTCTTTTAACCGGGGGGAAAGCGACTTCGCCCGGGGTTTTTAACTGCCCGTGCGAGAAACGAGCTGTTACTTCCCTGTCTAAAACAAACGGCACTGTTTCGCCCCATCTCTTTCCATTTCGTACATTTTCTTTACTTTTTCAGGGGGGGGCGGCTCCCTCCATTTGTAAAGCCATAAGTTATCGCACAAGGTTTGCAAAACATTACATTTGCATACTTTTCCCAATTTTTTAAATCAGGCAGACCGTTTAAACCCAACGACTCCCATAATGATTGCCAAAGGTCGTTGCAAGAACTACAGAACGAAACGTCGACAAAGTTAAATTCTCATAAAGAATCATACCCCACCATTAACATAGCCATTCAATCCGTAAGCAAAGCCCCTGACATTCGAACGGGCATCGATCCTCAAGGCACAGCGGATTAACTGGGAAAAATTCTAATTCAGATATATGAAAATCCATTTTCACTAGCCAAAACGGAATTACAGACGTCATAAATAGCTGATCATTTCGGTATGTCGACGTTTCCCCCAAAATTGGCCATACTTTTGTTTCATTATGATATCTTAAAAGGGTTATTGTGACAAGTGAAAGCATGTTTTCAATTCTTGATTCATCCTTCTACTCGTCAGTTTCAATTGCAGTTATCTGGGGTCTTCTGACAAATACATTGAAATTTCGCCCATTGATGAGTTTTTTGAAACTGAAATCCCATACGGTTGGGGGAGCGAGGCTATTGAATGTAGGAGGGCTTGCCATGACGGCCAGTATTTAAACGCTTTGCTGCGTTTTCTTCGCTTACGCCACACCACCCTGAAAACCCCCCGATCTGCTATCTGGGAAACTAAAGGGTGGGGCCGGGTTAGTACTTGGATGGGAGACCGCCTGGAAATACCAGGGCAGAAAGCTTTTTTAATTAGGTCTTACATATATAATTTTTTTTTTTTTTTTTTTGCGTTGTCACACAGGGGGCGTCTCTCACACGATTAATGGAATAACGGGACTGTGCAAGTAAATAAAACATCCAAAATGTCTTAGGGTAAACTAGCCCAGTTCAAAACTAAAGGGTCCCCGCCCCCGCTTCGGTTTTTTGTCAAAGCGTTTTTTTTTGTTGTTTCAATGGGGAGAGAAGGGGGGGATTTCAGAAACCCGGCCCACCGAGTCGATCTGCTCTGTAACTGCGCCGAGTCAATACCAGGAAAACTGTACCACTTCAGTTTCCCTGTCCTGATTCGCGAGGCTGCCGGTTTTCCTCGGTACACTTAGCCGGCTAACCTGCGTCCTGAACGGCCCAGGATTCCCCTTACTTTGCTTTTGCGTTCCCCCGCTTCATTTTGCGAATTACTTGTGCATACTCGATGAAAAAAAAAAAGGAAAACTAAAGTTAATGGCCTTACCAGGGAATGCTGGGGTAGGGAATTCCGTTACCACTCGCTCTGTCTTTTGTGGACTTCTAGATGTTTTAGGCTACGCGAGCCAGAGGGAAAAATTTTCCCTCTGTGCCTCGCATAGCTACACTTCTCAGAAGCATCCATACACCAAGCGTATAAATATACTTTAAAAAGCAAATTAAAAAAAAAAAAAAAAAAAATTATATATTATATATATTTTTTATATATATTTTTTTTTATTTTTTTTTAAAGTTTGGATTTTTTTTGTATATATAAATATAAGGAGCCAGCATTCTGCAAGTAGTGGATCACAGTTCCTCGCCGTCATTTTTGCGCCTTGGAGAGCTGCGCAGCTGGAACGGTGTCCCACCCACGTAGGGGAAGTCACGGTGGCGCAGGGACAGATTCCGAAGTTTCACACTCTACTTACCTGGGGGGGGATTTCCATGATCACAAGGTGGTTCACCCAGGGCGAGGGTCGGCCATTGGGCCCTTTGGTCATGCTGACCCCTGCGAATTCCCCCCAAAAAAGGGGAAACTCGACCGCATAATTTCTGTTTTGGGGGATGCGTTTTGCGCTCTCGCCCCGATGTTGCTGTGAAAAGAGAATGTACTCGATGGCCCGGGCGCCAAGACCGTGAAGCGGGTAAAGTAAAAAAAATGCGTAAAATCCACAGAACAACTTTGCTGCGGTCGTCGCATTGCAACGGCATATGGCAAGTCTTTTAAATGTATGGGTTGCCCGCAATTTTAAATTGCAAGTGAGGGGAAAATCATTTAACCAGGTGACCGACTTCGTCAGGTTTTAAATCTGCGGCCCGTGCAGAAACGAGCTGTTGACTTCCTTCTAACAACGGCACTTTTTTCCCCCCATCTCTTCCACTCTTGGGAAATTTTCTTACTTTTTTCAGAGGGGGCGCTCCCTGCCATTTGAAAAGGGCCATAGTGATCGCACAAGTTTGGGCAAACATTACTTTTGCATACATTTTCCCATATTTTACAGAAGCCTTTAAAAACCCAAAGCGACGTGCAAAAATGATTGCCGAAGTTCGTTGCAAAAACAAACAAAACCCTACGTCAGCAAAGTTCAATTCTCATAAAGATCAGCTACCCCGAGCCATTAACATGCCATTTTCTCCGTAACCCGAACCCAATGTACATTGCGAGCCTGGCACGCAGTCACGTCAGCACAGCGATTAACTAGGAATATTTCTAATTCAGATTATAAAAAACCTTTTAAACTAGCCAAAACGAATTTTACACGTCTAATAGCTGATAATTCGGTATGTGCGCGATTAAATTTGGCCATACTTGTAATTTTCATTATGGATTCTTAAGTTATTTGAAAAGTGAAAGCATGTTTTCAGATGTTTTGGGTCATCCTCTTACTGGGCATTTTCAATTGCAGTTATCTTGAATTGTCATTCTGACTAGAAAAATTGAAATTTTCCCGCCCAATTCGATGAGTTTGTCATAACTGAATGTTTTTAAAACCGGAATTGGGGGGAGCGAGGCATTGAATGTTGGGAGGGCTTCCATGACGGCCAGTATTTAAACGGTTTTGGGCTGCATTTTCCCCCCCTTTTCGTTTACGGCCAACCACCCTAAAACGCCCGATCTCGCTGACCCGGGAAAGCTAAGCAGGGTGGGGGCCGGGTTTAGTACTTGGATGGGAGACCGCCTGGGAATACCAGTGCAGTACTTTTTACTTAGTTTTTACATATATATAATATATTTTTTTTTTTTGCGTTGTCACACTAGGGGCGATCTCCCCACACGATTTAACTGGAATACCGAACTGTGCAAAGTAAAATAAAACATCCATGTCTTAGTATCTAGCCAATTTCAACAAATGGCGTCCCAAACGCTTCGGTTCTGTCAAAGCTTTTTTTTGTTTTTTTTGTTTCAATGAGAGAAAAGGGGGGGTATTTAGAAAACAGGCTTAACCGGTCACCCCTGCTCTGTAACTGCGCCGATTCAATACCAGAGGAACTGTATCCACTTCAGCCCATTTCCTAAATTCGCGAGGGTCCCGGTTTTTTTTCCTCGGTACATAGCCGGCAAAACCCTGCGTCCTGATAGGGGCCCGGAGTTCGCTTCTGTGCTTTTTTTGCTTCCCCATGCTTTTCATTTGCCGAATTCGTGTGTGCATACTCGATAAAAAAGAAGGAAGAACTAAGTTAAGGGCCTCTCCCCCGGGATGCGCGTAGGGGAATTCCGTTTCCACTCCTCTTTGTTGGATTTTGAAAAGTTAGGTATTAGGAAAAGGGCAAACCCCCTTTGTCCAGTAGTAAAATTTTCCCGTTCGCTCGCCGTCATTGTTCGCCCTTTGGGGAGCTGCGGGAGTGGAACGGTGTGCTAACCCCCCCCGTATGTGAAAGTCACGGCGTTGCGCAAAGGGCAGAATTTTTTTTTTCCCCAAGGTGCACAACTCCTACTTACCCCGCGGGGGAGATACCATGGGTCAGAAGGTTTGGGTTTACCAGGGCGAGGGTCGCCATTGCACTTCGGTCTGGGTGACCCCTGCGATTCCCAATGTGGGAATCTCGCCGCATAATTTTGTTAGGGGGGACTGGGGTTCGCGCTCTCCCCCCGATGTTTTCGTGAAAAAAACAGAATTTTCTCATGGCCCCGTGGCGCTATAGACCGTAAGCGGGGGTAAATGTAAAAAGTGGGGGTAAAATCCACAGAAACAACTTTGCTGCAGGGGTCGCATTGCAACGGGCATATGGCAGTCCTTTAAAAAGAATGGTTCCCCCATTTTTAAATTGCAAATGAGTGTAACTCATTTACCAGGTGACGCGACTTCGTCAGGTTTTTTTAATGCTGCGCCGTGCGAGAAACGACTGTTTTAAAAACCCTTCTAAACAAACGGCGACGTTTCGCCCCATCCCCCTTTTTCCCTCCTTTGCTTTTCTTTTCTTTTTTCAGAGGGGCGGCTTCTGCCTTTGTAAAGCCCAGTGATCGCACAAGTTTGCAAACATTACATTTGAACATTTTTTCCAAAATTTTTTTCAGGCAAGCCGTTTTACCCAAAACGACGTGGGATAGTGATTGCCCAAGGTCGTTGCAAGAACTACAGAACGTACGTCCCCCACAAAGTTTTAAATTTTCAAAAGAAAACAGCTACCGAGCCTTTTAAAATAGCCGTTCAATCGTAAGCAGAAGCCCCAAAGTACTTGCAAGCCTGGCAAACGCAGTCACGTCAGGGACAGCGGGATTAAATAGGAATAATTCTAATTCGATATATGAAAATACCATTTTTACTACCAAAACGGATTACGACGTCATAAATAGTGATCTTTGGTATGTGCCCACGATTCGAATGGCCATACTTGTGATTTCATATGGATTCTTTTAAAATTATTGTGACAAGTGAAAGCTGTTTTCAGATGTCTTGATTCATCCTTTTACTCGTCAGTTTCAATTGCAGTTATCTTGAATTGGGCATTCGACTGAAAATTGTAATTTTTTGCCCAATTCGATGAGTTTTTGTCGATAATGAATGCATTTAAAAGATTGTGACGAGCTATTGAATGTTAGGAGGGCTTGCCGACGGCCAATTTTTTAAACGGGTTTGGGTGCGAACTTTCTTCGTTACGGGGACACCACCCTAAACGCCCGATCTGCTGATCTCGGAAAAACCCTTAAAAAAACAGGGTCGGGCCTGGGTTTTCTTGGAAAGGGGGGCCGCCTGGGAATACCAGGTGCAGTAAGCTTTTACTTGGCTTACATAATATATATATTTTTTTTTTTTTTTTTTCGTGTCAAAACCCAGGGGGCGACTCTCAAAACGATTTAAGCTGGGAAAACCGGACTGTGCAAAGTAAATAAACATCACATGTCCTTAGATATCTTACCAAGTTCAAACTTGGCTCAGCACGCTTCGGGTTTTTGAAAAGCGTTTTTTTTTTTTTTTGTTTTAAATGAAGAGAAGGGGGGGTTTTTGAAAACACAGGCTTGCCGAGTCGACTCTGCTGCAGGTCAGTCGCATTGCAACGGCATATGGCAAGTCCTTTTAAAATGTAATGGGTTGCCCGCATTTTTAAATTGCAAGTGAGTGTAACTCATTTAACCAGGGTGACGCGACTTCGTCAGGTTTTTAAATGCTGCGGCCGGTGCGAGAAACGAGCTGTTGACTTCCCTGTCTAAAACAACACGGCGACTGTTTCGCCCCATCTCTTTCCACTCCGTAGCATTTTCTTACTTTTTTCAGAGGGGGCGGCTACTGCCATTTGTAAAGCCATAAGTGATCGCACAAGGTTTGCAAAACATTACATTTGCATACATTTTCCCAATATTTTATCAGGCAAGCCGTTTTAACCCAAAGCGACGTGCAATAAGTGATTGCCGAAGGTCGTTGCAAGAACTACAGAACGTACGTCCGACAAAGTTCAATTCTCATAAAGAATCAGCTACCCCGAGCCATTAACATAGCCAGTTCAATCCGTAAGCAGAAGCCCAATGTACATTGCGAAGCCTGGCATCGCAGTCACGTCAGGCACAGCGGATTTAACTAGGAATAATTCTAATTCAGATATATGAAAATACCATTTTCACTAGCCAAAACGGAATTACAGACGTCATAAATAGCTGATCATTCGGTATGTGCGACGATTCGAATGGCCATACTTGTGATGTCATTATGGATATCTTTAAAGTTATTGTGACAA
>NW_026986154.1:0-6072 GCF_018555375.3 Anguilla rostrata
ATACAAACAGTGGCTGGTGTAAAGATGTTACAGTGATTATGCAGCACTGTTCTCCTGTTCTGGAAACTTTTTTCATCAACTGCAAACCCTTCTACTCCCCCCGCGAGTTCGCTTCATTCATTCTGGTCGGTGTTTACATTCCACCGCAAGCCCTCGTGCAGGAGGCACAGCGTACGCTCGCCGACCAGATACTGTGTGTGGAGCGGACAAACCCGACTCTTTCGTTATCGTCCTCGGCGACTTTAACAAAGGGAATCTCAGCCACGAACTGCCTAAATACCACCAGTTGATTAAATGCCCGACCAGAGAGGAGAACACTTTAGATCACTGCTACAGTACAATCAACCGTGCCTATCACGCCGTCCCCCGCGCTGCACTGGGACACTCTGACCACATCATAGTCCACCTGATTCGTGCATACAGGCAGAAATTAAAACTCTGCAAACCTGTTGTGAGGACATCTAAGAAGTGGACCAGTGAAGCTATGGAGGATCTTCGCACGTGCTTGGACTGCACTGACTGGGATGTTTTCAGGACTGCTACCATCAGTCTGGATGAGTACACAGAGGTCTGTGACATCATACATCAGCTTCTGTGAGGACAGCTGTGTACCATCACGCACCAGGGTTATCTACAACAACGATAAACCCTGGTTTACAGCTAAACTCAGACAGCTAAGGCTGGCAAAGGAGGAAGCATTTAGGAGTGGGGACAAGGACCGGTTTAAAGAGTCTAAATACAGGTTTAGCAAGGCGGTGAGAGATGCTAAACGACTGTACTCTGAGAAACTCCAACAGCAGTTCTCAGAAAACAACTCGGCCTCTGTCTGGAAGGGCCTCAGACAGATCACCAACTACAAACCGAAAGCCCCCCACTCCACTAATGACTTGCGCCTGGCCAACGACCTGAATGAGTTTTACTGCCGATTTGAAAGACAATGGGACAGTCCTGACACCATCCCCCGTGAACCCATTCACCAGCTCCAGACCACCAGCTCCTCCTCCCCCATCTCAGCAGGAGCCCGGGCCTCTCTACAATCACCTACCTCAGAGGCCCCCTCCCCCTCCCCTATCACAATGACGACTCTCTCCCTCCTGGAGAGGGACGTTAACAGACTATTCAAGAGACAGAACCCCCGCAAAGCAGCTGGACCAGACTCTGTCTCTCCCTCCACCCTGAAGCACTGTGCCTATCAGCTGTCTCCGGTGTTCACAGACATTTTTAACACCTCACTGGAGACATGCCACGTACCAGCCTGCTTCAAGACCTCTACCATTATCCCCGTCCACAAAAAAACAAGGACCGCAGGACTCAATGACTACAGACCCGTCGCCCTGACCTCTGTGGTAATGAAGTCTTTTGAGCGCCTTGTACTGTCCCACCTCAAAACCATCACGGACCCACTCCTGGACCCCCTGCAGTTCGCATACAGAGCCAACAGGTCTGTGGACGATGCTGTAAACATGGCCCTCCACTTCATCCTCCAGCACCTGGACACTGCAGGAACCTATGTCAGGATCCTGTTTGTGGACTTCAGCTCCGCCTTCAATACCATCATCCCGGCTCTACTACAGGACAAGCTCTCCCAGCTGCACGTGCCTGACTGCACCTGCAGGTGGATCACCGACTTCCTGTCTGACAGGAAGCAGCACGTGAAGCTGGGGAAACACGTCTCCGACTCCCGGACCATCAGCACCGGCTCCCCTCAAGGCTGCGTCCTTTCTCCTCTACTCTTCTCCCTGTATACCAATAGCTGCACCTCCAGTCATCAGTCAGTCAAGCTCCTGAAGTTTGCAGACGACACCACTCTCATTGGACTCATCTCTGGTGGGGATGAGTCTGCCTACAGGAGAGAGATTGAACATCTGGTGTCCTGGTGCAGCCATAACAACCTGGAGCTCAACGCCCTAAAGACAGTAGAGATGGTAGTGGACTTCAGAAGGAACGCAGCCCCACCCCGCCCCCATCACCCTGCATGACTCCCCAGTCGACACTGTGGAGTCCTTCTGCTTCCTGGGCACCATCATCACCCAGGACCTCAAGTGGGAGCTGAACATCACCTCCCTCACCAAGAAGGCTCAGCAGAGGATGTACTTCCTGCGGCAGCTGAAGAAGTTCAACCTGCCAATGACAATGATGGTGCACTTCTACACTGCCATCATTGAGTCCATCCTCACCTCCTCCATCACCATCTGGTACGCTGCTGCCACTGCCAAGGACAAGGGCAGACTGCAGCGTATCATTCGCGCCACTGAGAGGGTGATTGGCTGCAATCTGCCATCCCTCCAGGACCTGCACACCTCCAGGCCCTGAGGCGGGCAGGAAAGATTGTGGCCGACCCCTCCCACCCTGGACACAAACTCTTGCAAACACTCCCCTCCGGCAGGAGGCTGCGGTCCATCAGAACCAAAACCTCACGTCATAAGAACAGTTTTTTTCCCGACTGCAGCTGGCCTTATCAACAGGCCCGGGACCCCCACTGATGCCACTGTCACTGTACTGTTATCCTGACCCCCACGGACACCAACAGACAGCACCTGTACTTAAAACCACTTTATCCCCTTGCACTATTGTTATTGTTTTGCACTATGTTTATGTTATGTTATGTTATGTTATGTCTGTTATGTTTTTTACTGCACTATTGTTCATCTTACTCTATTTATCTTATTTTATGTTCACTGTTACGCACCACCTGACCAAAACAAATTCCTTGTATTGTAAACCTACTTGGCAATAAACCCGATTCTGATTCTGATTCTGATTCTGATGTAACTATAGCAAATAATTTTTTAAACCATGAACTCAATATAAATACATGGCAATAAACCTTTAACAATCAAGTAAATCATTAGTTGATTGTAAAATCATTTAAATGCATGTGAACTAACCCTCTTGCACTGTCATGCACAATAGAAGATATGGCTACATCATATACCCAAATGTAGCGCACTTGCTAAGCGCTAGTGCATGGTTTCTAACAGTACTGCATTAGCTAACTTCATTTAAGTGCATAGGCTCAACTAATAGCCACCTTGAATGAGCTATAGCCTACTTAAAATTAACACAAGGTTATTACATGGCACATTCATACACATGTTACATAGCACATTCATACACGTATGATACAATAACAGTGCGATTCACGCTTTCAAATAGCAACATTCAACTTTATATGAGAGAAACTCAATAGCTATACATACCACGTGTGGCTAATGCTATTTTCAAGGAAACACGGAGTTAATAACACACGTGTTGCTGCTACAATGGCGATATTTTAGCTAAATTTCAAATTTAAACTCGCTGAAATCCCAAAGGAAGAAACTGAAGTGTGCAAACTGAAAAATATTAAACGCCACGTTGGCTAATGCTATTTTCAAGGAAACACAGAGTCAATAGCACACGTGTTGCTGCTACAGTTACGATACTTTAGCAAATTTAACATTTAACTTACCAAGATCCCAAGGAAAGAGATTGAAGTGTGCGATCTGGAAAATATTTGGTCCGTGGGTCATTTACGGAGCTACTCTTTAGGTTTACTGCTTAAATTAACGATTATGATTTGTTACTTCTAATCGTCTTTTTCTTTCTCCCGTTCTCCCCTCTTGCTGTGCGACAAACAGTCTCAACCAAGTCCCTGGGAGTGGGCGGGGCTAACTATTTTCCAGAATGATCTTAAGACATTACTGCCTGTTACAGCCAATAAAACTAATTAGAGACGCAAAACAAGTCCTCCTACAGTTAGGTAGGGAGCCTCCCTTTTCTTAAAGCTACAGGACTCTTTTAAAACGTTGCTATTTTTCTAACGGGTTACATGATGTTTCGGCTTAAGTGGGTGATTAGGAAAACAATACTGTCGACTCGGCAAATACTCCTCAATAAGGACTTTCAAGTAGGCCATCTGACTAGTTGCAATGGCAGGAGCACAAACAATTTCAACTTTTTGCCTTAGCAGCAACACAAATTGCCAAACTTCATTTTCAACTGGATTTTAAATTTTGTCCCCAATCAAGAGAGGCAGAAGTCTAAGGAAACACCAATTCTGGACAGCATGTCCACTCAATTTCTCACTTCCTGGATTCATTTGCATGGCTTATTGCTGGCGTCATCGCCGAGGTACCTGAAGTGATTAAGCTGTCCATTCAGTTCTCTATACGTGAAGAATTTCTGATTTGTGACAAAATGACTTAGGTATAGAGCGAAGTCATATGCGACGATACCCTCAAATAAGTCATGGCCCAGACAAGGAGGCAGACCAAGTTGGCACACATGGAAGTGGGTTAATTTGATAAATTTGGAATCAAATCAAATTTAATTCCCATTGACAGTTTTGATGTACTTACGTTATGCTGCATGCTGTGCTGCACGCTGTCTTTGTATGATGCAATTGTTTTCTTTTCACCTGTTGTGAAGGGAGATGACAAAAATTGAGCATGGCCAACAGTACATAATAGAGCCCGACCGATGCCAGATTTTTGGGTCCGGTGCCAATCCCGATTTTGGGGAGTCCTAGCCCACCGATTACCGATGTTTTGACCGATATTTTGTCAAAAAGTGCAACATTTTCAAACCAATTTGAAAAACTTATATTTTATTAAAGTTTCTATATTTAAGAACATTTAACTTATAAGCAAACAAAAAAAATTAAAATAAACACACAAAACTTTTTAGATAAAAAAAGTAAAAGATGATATTAAATTAAATATACATATTAACACTATATTTAAGTGTGTGAAATCAAAATAACTCCACACCTTGCTTTTACTCCTTTCTTTTCCAACATCTATAAAAAAATTAATGTAAAAAATCCCTTTTCCAGTTTCAAACATGTATTTTTATGATTATTATTATTATTATTGTTGTTATTATTAATTTGTTATTATTATTTCTTAGTATCTATTCTCAGTACATTAATTATATTTTCTTATTTTATTCCTACTATCAAACGAGCTTCCCTGTCCATAAGAATTAGACGGTGAAAATAACTACAATGCGCTCTGACGCGTGACTAGATGACACACTCGCTCGCAATAACGCATTAGCTATGACACAGCCTCGTTATTTCTTATTATATTTTCTCAGTAAGTTAAATTAATTATATTTTCTTATTGTATTTTCTTATATGTATGAGCTTTCGTGCAGGTTACCCGCGCTAACTATTGGTTGATTCAGTTCTCCAACAGCAATCCTTCTCTCATGTTATCACGACAAAGCTAGATAACATGGCTTAAAATGATTCATGTTCGAAGTGTTTTATCTGCTTTTTTACTGTCTGGTTAGCTTGCTACGATGACGCGTGACAAGATGACACTCGCTTGCAATCACGCCTTGGCTATTTACAAAACATCATATAGTAGCTAATATCATTATCTCAGATAAAAAACAACAAAAAAACAAAAACAAATGTGTGACACATTCAATCACCATTTTATTTTGGCTGGTTATTTATTTGAGAATACAGCGATGTCCTCTGGAAATGTAGATCCTACGCTGCTTATGTGCTCACTTCCAGTTCATAAAGGCTTGCTAGCTTGCTAAAGTGAACCAAATATGTTAGCTAGCTCGCTCGTTTGATAATGAGGATTGATAAACATAGTGGTCGTATAAACGCATTTAATTAAAAACTTTCACTAAATCTACATACCTTTATTGCCGCAACCGAATCTGTGCAGACAAGTCTTGCAGTGGAGAATATTGGATGAGGCACGAGTAACAAACGTCTTATTAGAGAAGTAGCGCGTCAGCTGCTGCAGTTCACACTTGTATTAGAGCTCCCTCTACTGGATAATTGTAGTAAATAGCAATTACAACGTTCAAGCAGACAAGTACAGATAAATAATCATCGTTTTTTTTTTGTTTATTATATAATATATATTAATATATTATAGATATATCGGTCGGGCTCTAGTACATAATCTGCAGAAATGGGTGCCTTTACTGAAGTTTTCACTAAAGCCACTCTGTGATCCCATATCATTCTTTCCAAGATAAGGTGGGACTGGCTCAATGTATCTAAACTGATTTTAAAAACCGTTTTTGTCTTTGATCAGTTTTCAAGGTACCAGTGTTGCATGC
>NW_026986155.1:0-5596 GCF_018555375.3 Anguilla rostrata
TTTCAGTTAATAGCACTTTGGCTACGTCAGTTGCTGTGTTGTGCGCTGTTGGAAATGCTTCTACCCATTTAGTAAAATGATCAATGAGCACCAGCACATATTTCTTTCCCCTACATCCTGGTAGAGGACCGATGAAATCAATTTGCAATTGGGCAAACGGTTGTTCTGGTCTGGGCTGTTGTCTCATTCTCACTTTGATGGTTGGTCCGGGGTTGCATCGAGCGCATGTGATACACCTGCGGACATAGTCATTGATGTTAGTGTTTAATTTCGGATGCCACCATGTTTGCTTCATCCGATGTTGCATGCGCCGTGCTCCATCATGTCCTAAGGAGTGATATAAGCTAACCATAGTACTCATCAAAACAGCTGGTAAGATCACCGTATTGTTTGGACCCCTCCATATGTTGTCTTCCCCCAGCTTTCCCCCATTTTCCATCCACAGCCATTTTTCTGCCCTTGGGGCTGCATGTTGCAGTTGTTCTAGCTGTAAAACATTTTCTTTGGGGGATAACTGGGCAGTTTGCAAAGCTGCAATGGGAGCTATTACTTCTCCATCTGTGGCTGCCTTTCTGGCCCATTCATCTGCCCACCTATTCCCATTTGAGTGTGGGTCTGTACCTTTTGTGTGAGCTTTAATTTTAATTACTGCCACATTCTTTGGTAGTTCAATGGCTTTATGCAATTTTTCTACCATTCCCCCATTTTGTATGGGTGATCCTGCACTGGTAAGAAATCCCCTGTTAGCCCACAAGGTCAGGTAATCATGTACTACTCCAAATGCATAACGTGAGTCAGTGTATATGTTTACATTGTTCCCTCCCATTACTGTACACGCTTCCGCCAAAGCCCATAATTCCGCAACTTGTGCTGACTGATTCACCAGTCTACCATGTTTAACTAACTGTCCGTTTTGTGTACACACAGCCCATCCCGTGTGTTTTTTTACCATCTATATAAAAAGATGAACCATCAACATATAGGTCAAATGCACCCTGAATGGCGATTTCTTTCACCCTTTGGTTATCAAAATTACCTTCCCCTTCTACACAACAGTGATGAGGTTGTCCCTCATCAGGATTTGGGAATAGGGTAGCTGGGTTCAAAGTAGTTATACATTTTAAAGTCCATCGAGCCACATGTACTGCTGTTGACCTTTTTCCTGACAAAATAGACAGAACAGAATGAGGGACTACAACATCAATTTCCTGTGTGCTAAGTAACGGCAACGCTTGGTTTAAGGCAATGGAGGCAGCTTCAACAGCTTGTAAACAGTCCGGCATCGCTTTTACAACCGCATCTAATTTAGAGGAGAAATATGCAACCGGCCTTTGTCTGTCCCCATGCTTTTGTGTAAGTACCGCCGCCATGTGTCCTGTATTTACATGAGTATATAGTGTGAAAGGCACAAGTGGGTTGGGGAGCCCTAACCCGGGGGAGGTGCAAAGTTTTTGTTTTATAAAATGGAAAAAGTCGTCTCACACTCAGACGACCATTCTATCCCGTCATGTGGACCCCCCGCTCCCTTTAATAGGTCGTTTATCGGTTGAACAATTGTTGAGTAGTTGGGTATATGGGTCCGACAATAATTAAAAAGACCAAGTATTTTGCGTAGCGCTCGTACTGTAGTAGGTCGCCGACACTCTGTTATGGCTTCAATTCGGTTTGTGGTCATTCTCTTACGACCCTGTGAAACCATATACCCTAGATAAACGACTTCTGTTTGTGCGATCTGTGCTTTGCGTGGGTTACACTTCACACCATGTTTTGCCAGATGTTTTAAAATAATATCTAGGTCTCTGCAATGCGTGTCCATATTTCTGGACGAAATTAATAAATCATCGACATATTGACGCACACACGATTTAATTTCAGGGAGGCTATTAATTACATCAGCTAACGCACGGTGGAACAGGGTCGGAGAGTTGTGAAAGCCTTGGCTAAGTCTAGTGAATGTATATTGTTTATTTTCAACAGTATCTCCCACAGTTGCTGCAAGGAGCTATCTCCTGTACCGGAGCCATGTGGAGGGGTGCTTTATTGTGAGAATGTGACCTCAGACCTGATCTTGCGCCCCCCTTGTTTACACCACTATGGTATTTATTTAAACATGCAGCCCACGAAATTAAATCGCTACAATCCTTCGGTCGAAAACCAGCCTTACCCGCTGTGTCTCGGTATAAAGCTACACTTCCCTCGAGTACATTCATCAGGAAATCGGGGTTATCTTTACTTGGATTGTCACCTGCATTACCATATGTGGAGTACAAACTGTATTTCTCGTCAATATACCTATCAAAAGGTTCATCTTCGCGTTGTTGGCGGGTAAGATATAATGAATACAGATTGGAACCTGTACCTAGAGCTTTATAAATTGTCTTCCTGAACTTTTCCACTGCTTCCTCCATCTCAAGCGTGGATGTGAAGCGGACAGATGCCCATGCAGAGTTATTAAATTCCCCTAACTCGCTCCATACAGCACTTGGACATTTTGCCTTTGTTAAAACATAAACGTCGAAAGCATGTAATCCCCCCACCGTCATGTACTGTGCTATTTTCTCCCAAAACGCCATGTTCGGGTCATCTCTTTTGAGATCGGGTAATTCCCGAACCATGCTACGCAAATCAGAAGGACTTAGTGGTGTATGTTTGATTTGTGTTATAATACTTGGCTGTCCCTCACTCCGATCCGGATTCGGAATCGAGTCTACTGCTATGGGGGCCATTGGGGCACTAGGCTCTGCAGATATACCATCCATAACTTGTGAATATGGGGGGGCCTTGTACAAATCCTCCTGTACCTTAGCTAACAGTTTGTTTTTGCTGTCTAGTTCGCTACGACACCTTTGCAGCTCGTCTATTTCACTACGGCAGCGCTCCAGCTCTCCCTCACGCCGGGCACCCACCGCACGCGTCGCGTATGCGTCGCGTAAACAGCAGGGCGAAGCAGCACGGCGCGACGCGTAGGGTGTCTCCACTGGTTCCGTTTGTGTCGCGCAAAGGCTTGCGTAAAAGCTATATATTCCTAGTAGCTCTCGCAGTCTGCAGTGGGCTTTTACATCGTGTATTTCACGTTTGTTCACGACTGTTGATTATGGGTTAAGTGAATACTTTGGTGAGAGACCTTTTTCAGTTTGTTAATTTGGTAATATTTCGTTAACTCGTAAATAGCCTACGTGAGAAAGTAAACGCTTTCAAGAAGTACCATAAACTTAAATCGCAACGTAGCCTGCATAACAATCAATCTCAAACTGTATTAATTTATTTGCTTGGTTAACAAGCGTGCCAATTTCATGAAGAATATGTAATGATCATAATAATAATAAATAATCCGTAATCAACCATTGGGAATTCCCGTGTTGTCTTGTCATTCACGTCAAAACATTTACAGGATCAGATTTAGTAAAATCAGCTAATCATGAAAAAGTCAGTAACAGTTTTAATCTTGAAGGGATATGAACACCACAACGCCATGAACACCGGAAGCTTTGAAGTACAAGTGCAATAAAGGCTTGCTTACAACTTCATTTATAAAATAGGTGCATTTTCATCGGCAAGACCACTAAATAATCTGATTTTTTTAAAGCTCAGTGGATTATCTGATTTTTATTAACAAGCCCTTTTTGAAAGCACAGCGAACGAAGACATCGGAGAAGTCAAATAGGCTGAGCAATGGTTGGTTAAAAACTATCTTCCAATACTCGAGCTAACAAACCGCTGCTCGGTGCATTCCCTTTTACGTCACTCAATAGCCTACGTCTTTCTGTGGTGTATTTTCAAATTTACCCCACCCCCTCCGGAAAATAAGACAGCGAAACTAAGTTTGCCTTTCCCCCAGGTTCCAGTTATTTATTTATTTTACAAAACGAAAAGGCTTGTATTTTTTTAGCTGCTTAAAAAATATCTGGGAGGTAACTAGGGACACACCCCCAGTAATATAAGAATGAAATATAAATCAGAGCATGTATACCTAGCATTTTAGAGCATATTTCTGTGTATAAACAGGCCAACGTGACGCGCGACAAGCCGAAAAAATAGAACAGAAGCGAAAAACTACGCTTCAGTTCGCTTGTGTCGCGCGAGCTTCGCAGCCGGTACGCGACGCGTTCGCATCTGGTGGAGACGACGTCGCCCGCTGCCGTTGTAATAACAGTACTTCAACTACGCTTCAGTTACGCGCGTAATACGCGCGTAGTGCGCTCGCGGCCGATACGCGTGCGGTGGGTGCCCGGCTTTACTCGGTCTGAAGATCCTGAATTCGGTTGTTGGCCTAGGGGTGTGCGGGTTCCGTGTGGGGCTCTTTGAGCTGGTGCTGTGTTGTTCCAGCGCAGAAACAAGCCACTTTGCTGTGGAATGAAGCTTTGCTTTTTGTTCACAGTGCAGGACTGTACCCATTTTTATTCTCACAATTGCGTCACATCGTTGGTGATATACCCAATCATAAAGCTGTTAGACCAACAAAAGGGCGTAACTGAGAATATTAACTCGAGTCAAGTTTAACAAACTGTGTAATAAGTAGCCTACAATTTCAGGCATTCAGAAACATTGTATGTTTCTCACACATACTCACACATGTTGAATGTCTTCAGATTCAACCCAAAAACAGGGATTCCCTTCAATTCTGTCATCTTTTATTTAGGAAACTTCAAATTACCGGAGTGAATTTCCACCTTTCATGTTATATCTCTTCTTTTGTGCTGTATGTAGATAACTGATAAAAAAAATCTGTCATGAGAAACTTATCTGTGCTTTATCATTTGTAACAAGCATTATTAGTCAGAGTTGTCAATGTTAGCAAACAGACGTTTGCTAACATTAACAAGTGTTTACCTAGTCTGTCCATCTGTGGTTGGTTGACACAGTTGCTTGTAGTACTAAAGATGATGTTTTTGACAGAGAAAATATAATTGAACAAGTAGAACTTTAATTAAATTGAATTGAATTAACCTATGAATAAAATACATACTGTTCTTTGTTTTAAGTTTGCTTATCTTTACATAGCAAGAAGGTTACTATCACACAGGCTATTTTTATAATTAACATATCAATGAAATTAATTTAATTTATCAGAGAGGTAGATACATAGGAAATCAATTAGATGATTTTTCATTATTCTTGTGTGGTTTGTTTGCATATGGTTCTAATGAATGCTTGGAAAATGCATTACTTAAATAATTTAATGCTTTTTGTGTCTTATTCTCACTTTAAGAAACCTACTTTGCCCACTGTTCCATCTGTTGCACCAAAATTAAAAAAAAAAAAAAAAAAAAACGTTGCACGAAAATAAAAAATTAAAAACGTGCTCTTTGAGCATTTGGTAATGTTGTGCCTTTCAGGCTTGTGTGGTGATTTGACCAACTTCATCAGGCGTTAGGAAGCAGGTACATGTATTTAGGATGAAAATATTATGTTTCGTCTGTCTGTTGATTGGGAGTAATTGCCATGATAGTCTGCTTGTCTTGATGACTTGACATAATGAACAAATTCACAAATTACATGTTTTGAGTCAAACTGTAGCCCTGTATTACAAATTTAACCAAAAAAAACTTTTTGTTTAGCCGAAGGTAGAACATCAAAAATACCATGAACATAACCA
>NW_026986158.1:0-11040 GCF_018555375.3 Anguilla rostrata
CCCCATTCGGGAAAACCCAAAAAATAGAACCAGCCTATTCCATTTTCCAGCGCGGTATTCAGGCGCCCGGGGCCTGCTTTGAACCTCTAATTTTTAAAAAGTAAACGCTTGGGACCCCGGGGGACCTCGAAGAGCACGGGGGCGCCGGGGGGCGGGGGGGGACAGGCGTAGCTCGCCTCGCGGCGGACCGCCACTCGATCCCAAGATCCAACTACAGTTTTTTAAACTGCAGCAACTTTAATATACGCTATTGGAGCTGGATTACCGCGCTGCTGGCACCAGACTTGCCCTCCATGGATCCCGTTAAGGATTTAAAGTGTCTCTTTCCCAATTTACTGCCTCGAAAGAGTCCTGTATGTTTTTTTCGTCACTACCATTCCCCGATCGGGAGTGGTAATTTGCGCGCCTGCTGCCTTCCTTGGTTGTGGTAGCCGTTTCTCAGCTCCCTCCCGGATCGACCCTGATTCCCCGTTACCCGTGGTCACCATGTAGCGCGAAAGTACCTCGAAGTTAGGGGCAAATCGAATGAGACTCCCCAAACCCCCAACGGAGGGCTGCGCCCGGCCCAGGTTATCTAGATCACCAGCGGCCGGGGCCCGGGCACCCCGGTGGGTTTTTGGTCTGTAAATGCACCCACCCCTGGGGGGCGGCCTCGTGCCCTGTTTAGCCTGAATGCCCCGTATCCCCAAGCTTGGGCGATCAAAGAACCATACTGATTTAATGAGCCCATTCGCAGTTTCCTGTACCGTCCGGTGTACTAGACATGCATGGGTTAATCTTTGAACAAGCATAGCTACTTCAATCACCCGTAACCGGCCCTTCATTTTTTCCGGACCCGGGGGGGCGCTAGGGGCGCCCTGCCCGCCCCGCGTCGCGGCGGCGGCCTCGGGCGCAGAGCCTATCTGGGCGAGAAAGACCCTTTTTTTCGCTCGAACGGGGAGGGCGACAGGAAAAACGCGCGTCTCAGCCCCGGGGGCCGGGGATGTCGGAGGGAGAGGCCTTCCCCCTATCTCCTTTTCCCCGACCCCCCGGGGGGGTGGATCGACAGCTTCTGATGGTTCCGGGGGCCCACTCGGGCTCCTCCCCTCAGGGGGTCGCAGCGGGGCCCACCGGCCCGCGCCGTCCCGGGGTGGGCAAACGGGGGGTCCTTTCCCCGGCGGGCCCGTGCCGCCCCCAATAAAAAAACCCCCCCGGCGGCCAGGAAACCCCTCGCGGGCCCGGCCCGGTTGTCATCCACCAGCCGCGGGGCCCTTCCAGTTTGGGAGGGACTTCCGTCAGTCAAAAGAGAGAGCTAGAGTGGAGACTTTGAAATTTTTTTTCCCCCGCTGGTTTGAAGTCTTTTTTCTTCGCTCTCCTATAAATCTGCCTGTGCCTTTCAGCCAACCGAATGGGTTTTTCCTATCTCTAAAGGCTAAAAAAAAAATCGTTTTTGCTAGCTGTGAGCAAAAAAACGTACCCGTTTTGCGAAAAACAACTGGTCCCCCGGGCACTCTGAAATTTTTTTCAGAGCACTCTCCCTCTCGTGCAACTGGGCACCCGCGGCACATTGTCATTTTTTTTTTTTTTTTTCTGACGCTACTCTCGTGCAACTGGTCACCCGTGCACTTTTTCATTTCTCTGAGCTCGCTCGCTCTCTCCCCTCTCTCTCCCTCTCTCCTCTCTCTCGGGCAACTGGGGCACCCTTTGGGACTCTGATGTTTTTCGAGACTCTCCCTCTCGTTGCAACTGGTCCCCCGTGGCACTCTATATTTTTTGGAGCGGCTCCTCTCGTGCAACCTGGTCACCCGTGGCACTCGTTTTTTTCGGAGCACGCTCCCTCTCGTGCAACTGGTCCCCCGTGGAACTCTGATATTTTTTGGAGCACTCTCCCTCTCGTGCACTGGTCCCCCGTGGAACTCTGATATTTTTCGGAGCACTCTCCCTCTCGTGCAACTGATCCCCCGTGAAATCAGATATTTTTCGGAGCACTCTCCCTCTCGTGCAAATGGTCCCCCCGTGGCACTCCCGATATTTTTTGGAGCACTCTCCCTCTCGTGCAACTGGTCACCCGTGGAACTCTGATATTTTCGGAGCACGCTCCCTCTCGTGCAACTGGTCCCCCGTGGCACTCTGATATTTTTCGGAGCTCTCCCTCTCGTGCACTGGTCCCCCGGGCACCTGATATTTTTCGGAGCACTCTCCCTCTCGTGCAACTGGTCCCCGTGGCACTTTTTGGTCATTTTTCTAAGCTCGCTCTCTCTCTCTCTCCTCTCTCTCTCTGTCGCCTCCTCTCTGCACTGGTCCCGCCGCACTCTGGTGTTTTTCGGAGCACTCTCCCTCTCCGTGCAACTGGTCCCCCGTGGCACCTGAAATTTTTCGGAGCACTCTCCCTCTCGGCAACTGGTCACTCCGTGGCCGCTGATATTTTTCGAGCACTCTCCCTCTCGTGCAACTGGTCCCCCGTGACGCCCGATATTTTTTGGGGCACTCTCCCTCTCGTGCACTGGCCCCGTTGCGTTCCCGATATTTTTCGACACCCTCCCTCCTGTCAACGTTTTTCCCGTGGCACGATATTTTTCGGAGCCCTCCCCTGGCAACGGGGCACCCGGGCACTTTTGGGCATTTTTCTAAACTCGCTCTTCCCCCTCTCTCCCCTCTCTCTCTCTTCTATCCTCCCCCTCGTGCACTGGTCCCCCGTGGCACTCTGAAATTTTTTGGATCACTCTCCCTTCCGTGCACTGGTCCCCCCCGTGGACGCTTTATTTTTCGGACACCTCCTCTCTGCACGGTCCCCCGTGCCCCGATATTTTTTGGGGGCCTTCCTCTCGTGAACTGTCACCCGTGGCCCCTGTATTTTTCGGAGCACTCTCCCCTCTCGTGCACTGTCCCCCCTGCGCTCCGATATTTTCGGAGCAATCTCCCTCTCGGCAACTTGTCCCCCGTGGACTCAATATTTTTCGGAGCAAAGCCCTCTCTTCAACTGGCCCCCCAGCACCTGATATTTTTCGGAGCACCCCTCCTCGTGTGCACTTGCCACCCGTGGCACTTTGTCATTTTTCTGAGCTCGCCTCTGTCTCTCTCTTTGCCTCTCTCGTGCAACTGCAAAACCCCTGGCACTCGGGGTTTTTCGACCTCTCCCTCTTTGTTCACTGGGCCCCCGGGCACCGAAAAATTCGGCCTATCCCTCTCGTGCACTGGCCCCCGGAACTCTGACTTTTTTTCGGAGCGCTCGCTCTCATGCACCTTGGTCACCCCGTGGCACTTTGTCATTTCTCTGGCTCCATCTCTCTCTTCTCTCTCTTTTCCTATCCTCTCTCTCTGTTTCACTGTTCCCACTGGAACTCTGGATAATTTTCGAGCACTGTCCCGCTCGTGCACCCGGCCCCCCGGGCACTCTGATATTTTTTGGAGCACTCTCCCTCTCTTGCAACTGGTCCCACCCGTTGCACTTTGTAATTTTTCTGAGCGCTCACTCTCGCTCTCTTGCAACTGCTCACCCCTGGCACTCGGATTTTTTTCGGATTTCGCTCCCTCTCGTGCAACTGGTCCCCCGTGCACTCTGATTTTTTCGGGCACCTCCCTCTCTGCACTGGTCAACCACGGGCACTTTGTCATTTTTCTGAGCTCACTCTCCCTCCCTCTCTCTCTTCGCTCCTCTCGTGCAACTGCCCCCGTGGCCTCTTTTATTTTTTTTCGGAGCACTCTCCTCTCATGCAACTGTGCCCCGTGGCACTCTGATATTTTTTCCGCACGCTCCCTCTCGTTGCAACCCGGCCCCCCCGGGGCACTCTTATTTTTTCGGAGCACTCTCCCTCTCGGGGCCTAGGGCCAGGGGCCAAATTTTAGGGTTAGGGCTTGGGCTAGGGCTAGGGCAAGGGTCTTTGGGATTGGGTTGGCTAGGCTTAGTCCCAGGGCCGGGTTTAGGGTTGGGTTAGGGTTGGGTAGGCTGGGCTAGGTAGGTTATGGATTGGTAGGGCCCTTTTTGGTATTTAGGGTTGGGTTAGGGTTAGGTTTTAAAGGGTTTCCTAGGGTTTAGGGTTTGGGCTAGGGTTTAAGGATATGCCTATGGTTAGGGTAAGGTTTTTGGGCTAAAGCTAAAGTTAGGGTTAAGGATAGGCCTATGTTTTAGGGTTAGGGTTAGGGTTATGGCACCCTGGTTAGGGTTAGGGTTAGGCTAGGTTAGGGTTAGGGTTAGGCTATGGTTAGGGTTAGGGTTAGGCCACTGTGGGTGAGGGTTAGGGTTAGGTCTAGGTTAGGGTTAGGCTAGGGTTGGGTTAGGGTTAGGGTTAGTGGTTGGGTTAGGGTTAGGGTTAGGGTTAGGCCCCCGTGGGTGAGGTTAGGGTTAGGTTAGGGCTAGGGTTAGGGTTAGGTTGGGGTTAGGGTTAGGGTTAGGCCACCGTTTGTGAGGGTTAGGGTAGTGGTTAGGGCTAGGGCTAGGGTTAGGTTGGGTTAGGGTTAGGGTTAGGGTTAGGCCACCGTGGGTGAGGGTTAGGGTTAGGGTTAGGTTAGGCCACCCGTTTGTGAGGGTTAGGGTTAGGGCTAGGGTTAGGCGTTAGGGTTAGGGTTGGGGTTAGGGTTAGGGTTAGGGTTAGGGTTAGGCCACCCGTGTGGGTAGGGTTAGGGTTAGGGTTAGGGTTAGGGTTAGGCCACCGTGGGTGAGGGTTAGGGTTAGGGTTAGGCCACCCGTTTGTGAGGGTTAGGGTTAGGGTTAGGGCTAGGGCTAGGGTTTAGGTTAGGGTTAGGGTTAGGCCACCCGTGGGTGAGGGTTAGGTTAGGGTTAGGCCACCCGTTTTGAGGGTTAGGTTAGGGTTAGGCTAGGGTTAGGGTTAGGGTTAGGGTTGGGTTAGGGTTAGGCCACCCGTGGTGAGGGTTAGCCTTAAGCTGGGGTTAAGGTCACCTCTGGGACTCTGACATTTTTCGGAGCTCTCTCTCGTGCGACTGGTCCCCCGTGCCACTGAAATTTTTCAGAGCTCTCTCCCTCTCGTGCGACTGGTCACCCGTGCCACTCTGAAATTTTTCAGAGCTCTCTCCCCTTGTGCAACTGGTCACCCGTGCCACTCTGAAATTTTTCAGAGCTCTCTCCCCCTTGTGCAACTGGTCCCCCGTGGCACTCTGAAATTTTTCAGAGCTCTCTCCCTGTCGTGCAACTGGTCACCCTTGGCACTCTGACATTTTTCGGAGCTCTCTCTCCGTGCGACTGTCACCCGTGCCACTCTTGAAAATTTTTCAGAGCTCTCCTCCCCTCCGGGGCTGTCCCGGGGTCTTCCACCACTGTTCGGGCCCGTCCCGCTACCCGTTCGGGGATCTGAACCCGACCCCCTTTCGATGGGCCGGGGGCCCACGGAGCCATCGCCCCTGCCCTTCCAAACGGCGTTCGCCTATCTCTTGGACCGACTGACCCATTTCCACGCTGTTCACAGGGAAAACCCTTCTCCACTTGGGCCCTTTCCCAAAAAATTCTCGTTTGAAATTTGCTACTACCAAAGATCTGCACCCCGCGGCCCCACCCCGGCCCGCGCCCTAGCTTCCGTGCTCACCGCGGCGCCCTCCTACTCTTTTCCGCGGCGTAGCCCCCCCCGCGGCTCCGTGGCCGGCGACGGCCGGGTCATGGGCCTGGGCCCCGCCCCCCCAGGCCCCCATCCATTCTTCAGGGCAGTTGATTGGGCCCGGTGAGTTTGTTACACACCTCCTTAGCGGTGTTCCCGGCTTCCATGGCCCCGCCCCTGCTGTCTATATCGACCAACCCCTTTTCGGGGGTCTGTGACGCCGCCCATCGGGCGCCTTAACCCGGCTTCGGTTTCATCCCGCAGCGGCCCATTTTCTGCGTACCAAATTGGCCCACTAGCCCTCCATTCCCGCCCGGCCCCAAAACCCCGCGAGCCGGCTTCTACCCATTTAAAGTTTGAGAATAGGTTAAAGTCGTTTCGGCCCCAAGCCTCAATCTTCCCGTTTACCAGATAAACTGCGAACATCGAGCGCCCAGCTATCGGGGGAAACTTCGGAGGGGAACCACTTACTAAAATTGGGTTCGATTAGCCCTTTCCCCCCCTATTACCCGGGTTTCCCGGGGGGGGGACAAACCCAGATTTTGCACGTCAGGACCCGCGGCGGACCCCACCAAGTTTCCTCTGGCTTCGCCCGGGCCCAGGCATATTTCCCACCATCTCGGGCCCTTCGCCGCGCTCACGCTCCCTCCCCGACAGACGGGCGGACGGCCTTTTGGTGCGCCCCGCCCGGTCCCCCCCCGGCCCCGGGGGCGGGGGGGGACCGGGGGCCCACCTGGGCCGCCGCGCCCCGGGCCCCTCACTTTCATTGGCCAGGGGGTTTCGAGAGAGCCCTCGGACTCCCCGCCGCGTTAGACTCCTTGTGTCCGTGTTTCAAGCCCCGGTCTTGGCGCCGGACAGGGGCGCCCGGACCCTCTGCCCGCGCCTACCGCCCCTCCCCGCCCGGCCCGACGGGTTGGGGTGCCCCCTTTGGACCCCCCCCCCTTTCCCACCCGGGGTGCGACAGTCTCGTGGGAGGGGGGGCCCCCCGTCCCGACGGGCCCCCGCCGGGCCCCCCACCCCCGGAGGGCGGGGGCCGAGGGGCCCGCCTGGGAAGGCGCGGCGGGGGTTTCGTCTCCCCCCGGTCCCCGGGGAAGCGGCGATGTCGTGGCGGGAGGGGCTTGTAACGCTCGACCCCGGGGCGACGAGCCCACCTTCCCCTGGGGCCCTTTTCCAAGCCGACCCGGAGCCTTTTTCGCGCGGCCCCGGGCCGCGGAGGAATGCGCCCGGGGGGGCGGCGGGCCCACGAGGACCCGTACCCGACCGGCGGGCCCCCCGGTTGAATCCCTCCGTGGCGGACTGCGCGGACCACCCTTTACCTCTCAACGGTTTTCACGCCCTCTTGAACTCTCTCTTTCAAATTCTTTTCAACTTTCCCTACGGTACTTGTCGCCCAAACGGGCTCGTGCCGGTATTTGCCTTTGAAAGGAGTTACCACCCCTTTGGGCTGCAAATTTCCCCAAAAAACCCCCACTCCGAAAACGCCCCGGCGCGACGGGGGGCCCTTACCGGCCTCACACCGTCCCCCGGGGTGAGCCTCGATCAGAAGGACTCAGGCCCCCCGATCGTCGCCGGGGGAAGCGGTCTTCCGTACGCCCATTTCCCACGCTCGCCGGGCGGGCGGGATTTGGCGCTGGGCTCTTCCCCTCCCTTTACTTCCCCCGTTATCTTTAGGAATCCTGGTTAGTTTTTTTCCTCCGGGTTAGTATTTTGCTTAAATTCAGCGGGTCGCCGCGTCTGATCTTAGGTTTGTAGTCAGAAGTGGGGGCGAGGGGGACCGTTGGGGGGGGCCCCTCGTCGCCTCCGGGCTCCTCGTCCCCCGGAACCCAAAGGAAAGGGGGGGGGTTACCCTTCGCCACCGCGGCCCCGGGGCCGCCCCAACTGCGGTCCGGGAGCCACGTCGAGCGCAAAGGGACGGCAGCGCGGATGGCAGACCACCGGCAGCCGCGCTCGGTTCTCGAGCGTGGGCGGAACGCTCCGCCCCTTTTTCCCGGGGGAAGGGGCCGGAAGTTGATGCCGGACGGCGAGGGGGAGGGTTTCCCCCAACCTCAGTGCACCCCCAGACGGGGGTCTGCGCTTAGGGGGGCGAAAGGCAAAGCCGGGGAGGACGGCTTAAACCCCCTCGCCTCCCGGACGCCCCTGCGACGACCCCAGCCGCGGGCCTCTCCCCCCCGGGAGGGAGGGGCCCACCAATCGAGATGATTTGGTTTAAGCGACCCTCAGACAAGGCGTAGCCCCGGGAAGAACCCGGGGCGCAGGTGCTTCCCAAGTGTCGATGATAATGGGGTCCTGGGAACACATACTGCCGCAGCAGCTGCGTTCTTCATCGACGCACGAGCCGGGATCCACCGCTAAGAGTCATACTCTTTTTTTTTTTTTTTTTTTCTCCAACCAAGCGCTGTGAGACTCAAGACGGGTTTTTTTTTCATTCGTTTTTGGCTCTGTAAAGCAAAAAGGGTGTCCGGGAGCGCCGTTCCGGGGGCCGGTTTTCCCGGCCCCGGCGCGGTCCCTTTGAACCAAACCCCCCCCCGTCCGCGGCCGGTAGATTGGGCGAAGGGACCCGCGGAACGCGGCGTCGCCGCACCGCCTCTGTGACACGGTGCCGGAGCGAGGTTTGGGCGCCCGTCCCTTTCCCCGCGTGGTCGGGGGCCCCAAAAAACCCGGGCCCCTCGGGGGCCTCGGAGCGTGCGGGGTTGGCCCGCACCCGGGCTTGTGTGGGGGGGCCGCGCGGGCCCTCCCCGGGAAAAGGGAAGGAGGCGCCGGTCGCTCGGGTCGAGGCCGGGGGGCGCAGCTTTCCCGTTAAAAGATCCTTCCGCAGGTTCAAACCCACGAAACCTTGTTACGACTTTTACTTCCGCCTAGATAGTCAAGTTTTTGATCGTCTTCTCGCGCTCCGCCAGGGCCTGACCCACCCCGGCGGGGCCCATCCGAGGGCCTCCTAAACCACCAATCGGTAGTAGCGACGGGCGTGTGTACAAAGGGCAGGGCCCTTAATCAACGCGAGCTTATACCCGCGTGGGGTTCACGGGTTACCCGGCCCTGTCGGCGAAGGGTAAACACACGCTGATCCACTCAGTGTGGCGCGCGTGCAGCCCCGGACATCTAATGCATCACGACCTGTTATTGCTCAATCTCGTGTGGCTGAACGCCACTTGTCCCTCTAAGAAGTGGACGCCGGCCGCTCGGGGCCGCGTAACTAGTTAGCATGCCGAGTCTCGTTCGTTATCGGAATTAACCAGACAATCGCTCCACCAACTAAGAACGCCATGCACCACCACCCACAGAATCGAGAAAGAGCTATCAATCTGTCAATCCTTTCCGTGTCCGGGCCGGGTGAGGTTTCCGTGTTGAGTCAAATTAAGCCGCAGGCTCCACTCCTGGTGGTGCCCTTCCGTCAATTCCTTTAAGTTTCAGCTTTGCAACCATACTCCCCCCGGAACCCAAAGACTTTTTTTTTTTTTTTTGGGGGGGGGGGGGGGGGGGGGTCTCTTCGGCAACTGGTCCCCCGTGGCACTCTTGAGTTTTTTGGAGCACTCTCCCTCTCGTGCAAAATGGTCCCCCCCTTCACTCTGATATTTTTGGAGCGGCTCTTCCCCCCGTGCAACTTGGGCCCCCGCCGTGGCACGCTGATATTTTTCGAGCACGCTCCCTCTCGTGCAACGTGTCCCCCCCGTGGAACTCTGATATTTTTTGGAGCACTCTCCCTCTCGTGCAACTGGTCCCCCGTGGAACTCTGATATTTTTCGGAGCACTCTCCTCTCGTGCAACGGCTCCCCCGTGAAATCAGAATTTTTCGGACACTCTCCCTCTCGTGCACCCGGTCCCCCCGGGCCCTCCGATATTTTTGGGCACTCTCCCTCTCGTGCAACTGGTCACCCGTGAACTCTGATATTTTTTCGGAGCACGCTCCCTCTCGTGCAACGTCCCCCGTGGCACTCTGGATATTTTTCGGAGCACTCTCCCTCTCGTGAACGGTCCCCCGTGCACTCTGATATTTTTCGGGCACTCTCCCTCTCGTGCAACTGGTCACCCTGCACTTTGTCATTTTTCTAACTCGCTCTCTCCTCCTCTCTCCTCTTCTCTCTCTCTGTCGCTCTCTCTCCTGCAACTGTCACCCGCAGGCACTCTGTGTTTTTTCCGGAGCACTCCCCTCTCGTGCACTGTCCCCCGTGGCACTCTGAAATTTTTCGGAGCACTCTCCCTCGTGCAACTGGTCACCCGTGGCACGCTGATATTTTCGGAGCACTCTCCCTCTCGTGCAACTGGTCCCCCGTGACGCTCCGATATTTTTTGGAGCACTCTCCCTCTCGTGCAACTGGTCCCCCGTGGCGCTCCGAATTTTTTTTGGAGCCCCTCCCCTCGTGCAACTGGTTACCCGTGGCATGCTGAAATTTTTTGGGCACGCTCCCTCTCCCTGCAACTGGGCACCCGTGGCACTTTGTCATTTTTTTAAACTCGCTCTCTTCTCTCTCTCTCCCCCTCTCTCTCTCTATCCCCTCCCTCTCGTCAACTGGCCCCCGTGGCACTCTGAATTTTTCGGAGGGACTCTCCCTCTCCCTGCAACTGGTCCCCTGGCACGCTGATATTTTTCGGAGCACTCCCCCCTCTCCCTGCAACTGGCCCCCGTGGCGCTCCGATTTTTTTGGAGCCTCTCCCTCTCGTGCAACTGGTCACCCTGGCACGCTGATATTTTTCGGAGCACTCTCCTCTCGGCAACTGGTCCCCCGTGGCCTCCGATATTTTTCGGAGCACTCTCCCTCTCGAGCAACTGGTCCCCGTGGAACTCAGATATTTTTCGGAGCACGCTCCCTCTCGTGCAACTGGTCCCCCGAGGCACTCTGATATTTTTCGGAGCACTCTCTCTCGTGTGCAACTGGCCACCCCGGCACTTTGTCATTTTTCTGAGCTCGCTCTCTGTCTCTCTCTATTGGCTCTCTCTCGTGCAACTGGTCACCCGTGGCACTCTGGTGTTTTTCGGAGCACCTTCCCTCTCGTGCAACTGGTCCCCCCCCTGGCCTCTGGATATATTTCGGAGCACTATCCCTCTCGTGCAACGGTCCCCCGTGGAACTCTGACATTTTTTTTCCGGAGCCTCCTCTCAATGCACCTGGTCACCCGTGGCACTTTGTCATTTCTCTGACTCCATCTCTCTCTCTCTCTCTCTTTCTATCTCTCTCTCTCGTGCAACTGGTCCCACGTGGAACTCTGATAATTTTCGGAGCACGTCCCGCTCGTGCAACTGGCCCCCCGTGCACTCTGATATTTTTCGTAGCACTCTCCCTCTCGTGCAACTGTCACCCTTGCACTTTGTCATTTTTCTGAGCGCTCACTCTCGCTCTCGTGCAACTGCTCACCCGTGCACTCGGATATTTTTCGGAGTACGCTCCCTCTCTGTGCAACTGGTCCCCCGGGCACTCTGATATTTTTCGGAGCACTCTCCCTCCTCGTGCAACTGGTCACACGTTGGCACCCTTTTTCATTTTTCTGAGCTCACTCTCCCTCTCTCTCTATCGCTCTC
>NW_026986159.1:0-5679 GCF_018555375.3 Anguilla rostrata
AAGCATTGGAGCACAATCAGGCTGTGTTGCAGAAATCACAGGGGTGAACTGCCGGTGCCTGGTGGAGTCCAGGCCCGCTAGCAGAGTCCAGTGGAAACTTGCAGATGGCAAAACTGAAAACAGCAGCAGCGTCCACAGCACAGATGGACAGGACTCCGCCACTGTTCACACACTGCATTTCCACCTGGGCCTTACTGATGTGGTGTCCTGCTACGCCAGCAACAAACATGGGAACGAAACAAGGGTCCTGGAAACCAACCAAAGAGGTACTTTACCATTTTCCTTCACTATCAAAGGGGTATTTCTCGGTTTATATATATATATATATATGTGCATTACATTACCTCGCTTCTAGTCCTCTGGTATTTCTCCAGTTTCTAAAGTCTGTCCAAAACTTTCTGTCAGTGGTTTAAAGATGATCTCACCTAACTCTTTGGGTACTTTTGTTTACATGTCATCAGGGCCAGGGACTTGTCTTTAGTTCATGTAATTTATCCAGTAGGTGGCAGTGTAGTATGATGGCTAAGTAGGATTCACCAGTAGGACACTGCCTTGTACCCTTGAGCAAGGTACTTAACCTGCATTGCTCCAGTATATATCCAGCTGTATCATTGGATAAAATATAAGTCGCTCGGGATAAGAGTGTCTGCTAAATGCCTGTAACAATGCAATACTTCTTTATTCTCTATATTAATATATTCTGAGACATTCCTAGTTCTGAATATGCCTTCCAGCCTATTAATAACGTCCTCTGTAGTAAAACTCTCAACAAAGTAAATTAAGGCATCAGCAATATCCTTATGGGGCAGACCTGCCATCCCAATTAATCTGGAATTTATCCTCACAGGAGTACTGATGGCCATCTACTTATCAGGCTCGGCTGCTTCTGCCTTTGTGCTCATATTGGTTATTTTATTGCTGTGGAAATGTTCAAGACGAAAAAAACGGTAAGTGTTATTTAGAAAACCCCTCACATCAGACTGGAAATTTCATAATATATGCCCTGGAGATATGTTTTAAAAGGAAGTAGTACTGCAACACACATTATATAAAGTGAGAAAATGCACCGTTCACTTTTCAAAGGGAGTACAAGACTTGTACAACGACACAGTACAATGTTGCAGTTGCAGTAAGTGCTCAGTTTGATCATGTACGTAACTGCAACATACTGGAATGCTTATGAAGCCGTGTTAATAATTACTGGTGGACTGATTACATCAACATGCAAGCCACCCGCAGGCTGCTGTTTGTATGCTGTATGTTTCGACATATATGGGATTATGTTTAGATGGACCAGGAAATCGAAAGTTCATTGCCTGCAGTGAAGCCTTCTTTTTGCCTGATTTTGTTTCTTTTTGCTTCTATAAATGTCCCTATGCTTTGTCAATTTTTTGACATGCCTTTTACATTTAATATAGATTATCCCCTGAAACTGGGCTGGCTGTTGTTTGGATGAATTTGGTACAAAATTGGTGCAAACCGAAGTGCTCAGAGGATGTCACATCAAAGGCCTACCAATGTACGCTCATGTTTTAGCATAAGAAATCGCTGATTAAAATGTGGCAAATTAAATATGTATAACATTTTTTTTTTTTTTGTTGCTTTTAATCTTCAAAGTGTGGAAGTAAAGAAAAACCCCATCTACTCAACTGAAGACCTGTAAGTCTCCGAAGTATGCAACAGAAAAATTGCTGTTAATGAATACTATTAATTAACAGCAAACAGCAACTAGCTGCATAATTAACTAGCTATATAATTAAATGCAGTCCAAAAGAAGCATTTAATTATATAACTAGGTTTCATGCTATACGCACTACCAATTTCTACCTAGTCATAGATTATCTCAAATGCTTGAACACATTTTTTGAAACACTGGTTCAAATGTTTTCTGAACAATTAACACAAGCCAAAAAAACTGCCTTTTGCTGGTTAGCAAAATCCATTAAAAAAATATAATCATTTTTTCAAAACTGCAAATTCATTTTTATAAATCGCCTCAAGAATGTACATACAGACTTGCAGACAAGCACGCAAATTTGACAAGGATAATTTCAGTTTAAATAGTAGGTAATAGGTCCAGACAATCATGCAGACTTATCTGGCACAGGTTTTGAAAGCATGTCAACAAATCGTTGTCAGACTCTTGACCAGCATAGCCCACTACAGCTCTTTCTTAATGTGACAAAGAGTCATATTTTCCACATCAAATACGAGCTGAACCAGTAGCAGCTGGTGCCGTGGGAGTGGGGTACTACACACACTATCTAAGCAGTGGGGATTTCAGTCGGCGATCAATAGTCCTCACTTTTGCTGATTAGCCGTCTGTTATCTGCAGTTTTCTGTCCGGCGAAGGGCTAGGGTGTGTAATACACATGTCATTTCTTGTTTTATTTTCACAGCGATGACCAGCATGTGGGAACACAGGAAAACATAGCGCCAGCCAAATCCCAGTAGGTCTCTAAAGTACACAGAAGAAAAATATTCAGACTCATATTCTGATTAAACATAAATGAATAATGCTGAATTGACTGTCTTTAATGCCATCTAGCAGCAGGGGAAAGGGGCCTGTTGAAGATCCGTCTGCTCCCGGGGGTGATAACATTTATGTTAACAGTGCGGTAAGTTCAATAATTTAATATTGCCTGTAAGCACTTGAAACGAAGTGTTCTTTCTGGGTTAAGTGAGCAGCCAATTCTAGAATTATTGGCACCCTTCATGAAAGTGAGTAGAATGACTGTAAAAAAAATGAAAGCATACAGTGGGGCATATTTTACATTACATTGCAGCATTTAGCAGACGCTCTTATCCAGAGCGACTTACACAACATTTTACACAGCATTTACCTTGCATCCATTTATACAGCTGGATATGTACTGAAGCAATTCAGGTTAAGTACCTCGCTCAAGGGTGCAATGGCAGTGTCCTATCCAGTAATGGATATCCAAGCCCAGTTCCTTACCCACTGTGCTACACTGCCCAATTTCGGCTCTAACGTAAGGGGGAGCCACATGCTGTTATCTTAACACAATTTTTCAGAAACAAAGAGTTTTTATTGAGTAATACATTTTTTTTCTGCAGAACATACAGTAGGTTTCAAAATGATTGGCATCCCTATGATTAATATCTGGTTATGCCTCCCCTGGAGACAGTTTTTTAAATATTGTGTAGGCTCTTTGTGCCTGGTGTGAAATAGTGTCTAATTGCATGGTCCATAGGAAACAGTTACAACAGAAAGTATGAATAGAGGTAATCTTTTGCACAGTAATGGGGTAGTGCACACATGCACAACCCTGGAGGCATAACATCACTATACAAGCTTTTCTGGAGCTGCAGGAAGTATAACTTCTGTGCATTTGTGTCTGAAATGAAATGGTTTCACTGTATTCCTTTTCTATTTCCAGACACCATATTTTGAAGAAGAAGAAGAGGTGGATTATGAGAATTGTTTTAAAGAGGACATTTATGCGAACATGTAATGGCACAAAGTTGGCTAGTCTTAAGAAAAACCTGCTACTTTAACATACGTGATCCAGAGGCAGTTCAAGTGATGACTATGTATTGAAAAGTCCTTTGTCACACTACAGCAATTTTGATTCAAAGTCTCCATGCACACATTTCACATATGATACTTTTTTATCGGATATAGCTTGTGCGCGATGTGAATAAGGCTTGTGATTTCTGTCAGCACGTTTATTACTGAACGGCCATGAAGATGGAGGTTTTGGTATCACAAGAATCATAAGAAGGGTTAATTCTGTTCTCTAGTACGTGTGCTGGGTGCTTGGAAAGGATCCTTTTGATTTTTTAACGGTACATTACTTGATGTCTTATTTCAATATTGTTTATTAATACTGCCTTATACTGCTTTGCAGGCCTACATGTATTGTCACCAAGTATATTACTATAATCAAGAGCGAAACATTTATATTTAATTCATTGATTATTTTGTGTTCTGAGAATATCTTTGCTGCAATAAATAATTCACGGTGTTAGAGGGGTCAGCTTTTGTGATAAATATATGGCCCTTGTACGATAGATGATGGATGGATGGATGGATGGAAGACTGTCAAACTAATCCTAACATCATACACTGTGTGAATTACATCAGAGGAACAAGAGGAACAGGAAAAAATGGTTGCAAAGCTACTGTGATTTCAAATTGAATAAGGATGGAAGCCGTCCTGACAATAGCTTAAATGATTAAAAATTAAACTGTAAATCTACGACGTTCAGTTCACAAATTGTGTATTACCACATTGTGCATATTAATGCACAAAAAAACATAGCTCTCGCCAAATTTTCTACGGACCAAACAGTGATGAGCAAAAATATACTGGTTTTTGTCTCAAATCCACACCTAGCTTTAGCCAGTTAGTCAGTGAAATGCCAACCACAACAACAAGGTAAGGCAAGTACAAGCTCACCCTTTGGTGAAAAGATTCCACGGACACACATACATCCATCCATTATCTATACCCGCTTATCCTGAGCCGGGTCCATCCATTATCTATACCCGCTTATCCTGAGCTGGGTCCATCCATTATCTATGCCCGCTTATCCTGAGCTGGGTCCATCCATTATCTATATCCTGAGCAGGGTCACGGGGGGCACTGGAGCCTATCCCAGCATGCATTGGGCGAGAGGCAGGAACACACCCTGGACAGGCCGCCAATCTATCGCAGGGCACACACACCATTCACTCGCTCACTCATACCTATGGGCAATTTAGAGTCTCCAATTAGCCTACCTGCATGTCTTTGGACTGTGGGAGGAAACCGGAGTACCCTGAGGAAACCCACGTGGACATGGGGAGAACATGCAAACTCCACACACAAAGGCCCCAAGCTGAGATTCGGACCTACGACCTTCTTGTTGTGAGGCTACAGTGCTACTCACTGCACCACCCTGCCGCCGGACACATATACAGTTAAATGCAAAAATATCGGCAATATTTGTTTTTTTGGCTTTTCTACTCTAGCACATTGAAAATAAAATATTGAGTAAATGGTAAATGGACTGCATTTATATAGCGCTTTTATCCAAAGCGCTTTACAATTGATGCCTCTCATTCGCCAGAGCAGTTAGGTGTCTTGCTCAAGGACACTTCGACACGCCCAGGGCGGGGTTTGAACCGGCAACCCTCCGACTGCTGTAAAGCTTACTTTAAAATCTTATGTCCCTCAGGAACACCTGAAATGGCACTACTACCAATGGCTGTGTATATCACTCAGGAACACCTGAAATGGCACTACTAGCTGTGGTATTTGTGGCTCAGTTTATTTTTACAGCTAAATATCTTGAGTGTGATACGGGGGTGCAGGAGGAAGTTCATATGAGTGTGTAGGAAAATAGCTCAGTTACAAGGCAGGAAGTTGTCTTTTGTTATTAGGATGTGATACATGATGCACATTTTCAGTCAGACCTGACCAGTTGTTTGATCGTGTCTTCATCAGCTGCACAAATCGAATAATCTTTCAAGGATTACAGTGAAACAGAATTATCAAAGTGCAGGTATGTATTGATGTGGCTGTGTGCTGATTTTTAAATTATGGGTTGGTTATGTTTTAGGCATTTAGGTGTATGCTACCACCTATTAAAAGCCATAATTTGACAACTATTGGCACAATCTAGTTGAAATATTGGATATTTTAGCCTGACATTATGCTCTTTGACGCTCTT
>NW_026986161.1:0-5241 GCF_018555375.3 Anguilla rostrata
GAAACAACAAAAACAAAAAACGCTTTTGACAGAAACCGAAGCGTGCTGACGCCAATAGCTTTGAACTGTGGCTAGATATCTAAGACATGTTGATTTTTTATTTTACTTTTCACAGATCCGGTATTCCAGCTTGAATCGTGTGAGAGATCGCCCCCTAGTGTGACAACGCAAAAAAAAAAAATATATATATATATATATGTAAGTACCTAAGTAAAAGCTTACTGCACCTGGTATTCCCAGGCGGTCTCCCATCCAAGTACTAACCAGGCCCGACCCTGCTTAGCTTCCGAGATCAGACGAGATCGGGCGTTTTCAGGGTGGTGTGGCCGTAAGCGAAGAAAGTCGCAGCCAAAGCCGTTTAAATACTGGCCGTCATGGCAAGCCCTCCTAACATTCAATAGCCTCGCTCCACAATCCGTAAATGCATTTCAGTTATCGACAAACTCATTCGAATTGGGCGAAATTACAATGTTACTAGTCAGAATGACAATTCAAGATAACTGCAATTTGAAACTGACGAGTAAGAAGGATGAATCAAGACATCTGAAAACATGCTTTCACTTGTCACAATAACTTTAAAGATATCCATAATGACATCACAAGTATGGCCATTCGAATCGTCGCACATACCGAATGATCAGCTATTTATGACGTCTGTAATTCCGTTTTGGCTAGTGAAAATGGTATTTTCATATATCTGAATTAGAATTATTCCTAGTTACATCCGCTGTGCCTGACGTGACTGCGATGCCAGGCTTCGCAATGTACATTGGGCTTCTGCTTACGGATTGAACTGGCTATGTTAATGGCTCGGGGTAGCTGATTCTTTATGAGAATTGAACTTTGTCGGACGTACGTTCTGTAGTTCTTGCAACGACCTTCGGCAATCACTTATTGCACGTCGCTTTGGGTAAAACGGCTTGCCTGATAAAATATTGGGAAAATGTATGCAAATGTAATGTTTTGCAAACCTTGTGCGATCACTTATGGCTTTACAAATGGCAGTAGCCGCCCCCTCTGAAAAAAGTAAGAAAATGCTACGGAGTGGAAAGAGATGGGGCGAAACAGTCGCCGTGTTGTTTTAGACAGGGAAGTCAACAGCTCGTTTCTCGCACCGGCCGCAGCATTTAAAACCGTGACGAAGTCGCGTCACCCTGGTTAAATGAGTTACACTCACTTGCAATTTAAAAATGCGGGCAACCCATTACATTTTAAAAGGACTTGCCATATGCCGTTGCAATGCGACTGACCTGCAGCAAAGTTGTTTCTGTGGATTTTACGCACTTTTCTTACATTTACGCCCGCTTCACGGTCTATAGGCGCCACGGCGCCATCGAGTACATTCTGCTTTTTCACAGCAACATCAGGGGAGAGCGCGAACGCAGTCCCCCACTAACAGAAATTATGCGGTCGAGATTCCCACATTTGGGGAATTCGCAGGGGTCAGCATGACCGAAGTGCAATGGCCGAGCCTCGCCCTGGGTGAACCACCTTCGTGATCATGGTATCTCCCCCGCCAGGTAAGTATGAGTTGTGCACCTCTCGGAATCTGTCCCTGCGCCACGCCGTGACTTTCACATACGTGGGTAGCACACCGTTCCAGCTGCGCAGCTCTCCAAGGCGCACAATGACGGCGAGCGAACTGTCCGATCTCACTACCTGTGACAGAATGCTGGCTCTCCTTAATATTTATACTATTACATAAAAATGCAACTTTAAAAAAAATTTAAAAATAATATATATAAATATATATATATATATAATTTTTTTTTTTTTTTTTTTTTTTTTTTAAAGTTGCATTTTTATGTAATAATAATACGCTCCCTGTCGTGTATGGATGCTATCTGAGAATGTGTGGCTACTGCTAGGCACAGAGTATATATATATTTTCCCTCTGTTGCCTCGCAGTGAGCCTACCACATTCTCAGAAGCATCCACACAGACGAGCGAGTGGTAACCGGATTCCCCATAGACGCAGCATTCCCTTGTGAGAGGCCATAACATTAGTTTCTTTTCTTTCCTTCCTTTCTGTTTTCATCGAGTATGGCACATACTAATTCGCAATGACGCAATGGGGAACGCAAAAATGCACAGTTTAATTCGAACTCCTGGCCCCGTATCAGGACGCGAGGGTTGCCGGCTAAAGTGTAAACCGAGAAAACCCCTAACCGGCAGGCCCTCGCGAATCAGGAAATGGACTGAAGGTGATTACAGGTTTCTTCCTGGTATTGAACTCGGCGCGTTTACGAGCAAGTCGACTTCGGTACGGCCTGTTTTTCCCTGAAATAACCCCCTTCTCCTCTCATTCTGAACAAGAAAAACAAAAAACGCTTTTGACAGAACCGAGCGTGCTGACGCCAATAGCTTTGAACCTATGGCTAGATATCTAAGACAATGTTGATGTTTAATTTTACTTTGAACATTTCCGGGGTAGTTTCCAGCTAAATCGTGTGAGAGATCGCCCCCTATAGTGTGTACAACGCAAAAAAAAAAAAAAAATATTATCTATGTAAGCACCGAAGTAAAAGCTTACCTGCACCTGTATTCCCCCAGGCGTCCCCATCCAAGTACTAACCAGGCCGAGAAACACCGACACAACAACCACCGAGAAAAACTCACAACGACTCCCTGCGATCCACCACAGACCCGCGAACCCACCCACAAGCCCTAAGCTGAAGCCTTCCTTATCCGGAATCAGACGAGATCGGGCGTTTTCCAGGTGGGGTGGGCCGTAAGCGAATAAAGTCGCATCCAAGAGCCGGTTAATACTGGCCCGTCAATGGGCAATCCCTCCTAAACATTCAATAGCCTCTCGCCCACAATCCGTAAGTGCAATTTCCAGTTTTATCCGCAAACTCATTCGAATGGGCGAATTACCATTTTTACTAGTCCAGAATGCACAATTTCAAAGATAACTGCAATTTGAAACTGACTAGTAAGAGTATGAATTCAAGACATCTAAAAAACATGCTTTCACTTGTCACAATAACTTTAAAGATATCCCATATGACATCCACAAGTATTGCCATTCGAATCGGCAGCACATAACGAATGATCAGCAGCTATTATGACGTCTGTAAATTCCCGTTTGGCTAGTGAAAATGGTATTTTCCATATAATCAGAATTAGATTATCCTATTTAAAAATCCTCTTGTGAAAGATAAATATCCGCTTGGGTGCCTGACGTGACTTGCGATGCCAGGCTTCGCAATGTACATTGTCTTCCCTGCTTTACCTGGATTGACTGGCTATGTTAATGGCTCGGGGTAAGCTGATTCTTTGATGATAATTGAACTTTGGTCGACGTACGTTCTGTAGTTCTTTGCACCGACCTTCGGGCAATCCCTTATTGCACGTCCGCTTTGGGTAAAACGCTTGCCCGATAAAATATTGGGCAAATTTATCAATGTAATGGTTATTGCCAAAACCTTGTTGCGATCACTCTTATGGCTTTACAATGGCAGTAGCCGCCCCCCTCAGAAAAAAGTAAGAAAATTCTACGGATTGGAAGAGATGGGGCGAAAACAGTCGCGCGTGTGTGGTTTTAGGACAGGAATCAACAGCCTCGTTTCTCTCTTCTTTCTTCTCGGCACCCGGTCCGGCAGCATTGAAAACCCGACTAAGTCCCGCTTCACCCGGTTTCAAGAGTTACAACTCACTGCAATTTAAAAATGCGGGCACCCATTACATTTTAAAGGACTTGCCATAAATGGCCGTTTGCATGCGACTGACCTGCGCAAAGTTGTTTTCGTGGATTTTAAACTCCTTTTTTCTTACATTTACGGGGCACCTTCACGTGTCTATAGCGCCAAACGGCCGCAATCGAGTACATTCTGCTTTTTTACAAGCAAACAATCAGGGGGAGCGGCCGGGGAAAAACGGCAGGTCCCCCCACTAACAGAAATTATGCCGGTCGCGATTCCCACATTTGGGGATTCCGAGGGTCGCATGAGAACCGACGTGCAATCCGAGCCGCGCACCATGGGTGAAACCACCTTTCGTATCTGGGTATCTCCCCCGCCACGGTAAGTATGATTTGTGCCCCCCTCTCTCGTGATCCTTGTCTCTGCGCCACGCCGTGACTTCACATACGTGGGTATCAACAACAAACGTTTTTTTCCAGCTGCCGCAGCTCTCCCAAAGGGGCGGGCACAAGGGACGGGCGAGCGAACTGTCCGATCTCAATACCTGTGACAGAATGCTGCTCTCGCGGAATATTTATACTATTTACATAAAAATGCAAACTTTTAAAAAAAAATAAAAAATAAATATATATAAATATATATATATATAGATATCGCAGCATTCCCTGGTGAGAGGCCATTAACATTAGTTCTTCCTTCTTTTTCATCGAGTATGCACACACGTAATTCGCACAAATAACGCATGGGGAACGCAAAAATGCCACAGTTAAGCGAACTCCTGGCCCCGTATCAGGACGCAGGGTTAGCCGGCTAAGTGTACCGAGGAAAACCCCGCAGCCCCCCCCCCCCCCCCCCCCCCCCCCCCCCCTCTCTCATTCTGAAACAAGAAAAACAAAAAACGCTTTTGACAGAAACCGAAGCGTGCTGACGCCAATAGCTTTGAACTATGGCTAGATATCTAGACATGTTGATGTTTTATTTTACTTTGCACAGTTCGTATTCCAGCTTAAAATCGTGTGAGAGATCGCCCCCTAGTGTGACAACGCAAAAAAAAAAAAAATATATATGTAAGCACCTAAGTAAAAGCTTACTGCACCTGGTATTCCCAGGCGGTCTCCCATCCAAGTACTAACCAGGCCCGACCCCTGCTTAGCTTCCGAGATCAGACGAGATCGGGCGTTTTCAGGGTGGTGTGGCCGTAAGCGAAGAAAGTCGCAGCCAAAGCCGTTTAAATACTGCCGTCATGGCAAGCCCTCCTAACATTCAATAGCCCTCGCTCCACAATCCGTAAGTGCATTTCAGTTATCGACAAACTCCTTCGAATTGGGCGAATTACAATGTTACTAGTCAGAAATGACAATTCAAATAACTGCATTTGAAACTGACGAGTAAAAAGGATGAATCAAGACATCTGAAAACATGCTTTCACTTGTCACAATAACTTTAAAGATATCCATAATGACATCACAAGTATGGCCATTCGAATCGTCGCACATACCGAATGATGCAGCTATTTATGACGTCTGTAATTTCCGTTTGGCTAGTGAAATGGTATTTTCATATATCTGAATTAGAATTATTCCTAGTTAAATCCGCT
>NW_026986162.1:0-5001 GCF_018555375.3 Anguilla rostrata
AGTTGGTGATCTGTCTGAGGCCCTTCCAGACAGAGGCCGAGTTGTTTTCTGAGAACTGCTGTTGGAGTTTCTCAGAGTACAGTCGTTTAGCATCTCTCACCGCCTTGCTAAACCTGTATTTAGACTCTTTAAACCGGTCCTTGTCCCCACTCCTAAATGCTTCCTCCTTTGCCAGCCTTAGCTGTCTGAGTTTAGCTGTAAACCAGGGTTTATCGTTGTTGTAGATAACCCTGGTGCGTGATGGTACACAGCTGTCCTCACAGAAGCTGATGTATGATGTCACACCTCTGTGTACTCATCCAGACTGATGGTAGCAGTCCTGAAAACATCCCAGTCAGTGCAGTCCAAGCACGTGCGAAGATCCTCCATAGCTTCACTGGTCCACTTCTTAGATGTCCTCACAACAGGTTTGCAGAGTTTTAATTTCTGCCTGTATGCACGAATCAGGTGGACTATGATGTGGTCAGAGTGTCCCAGTGCAGCGCGGGGGACGGCGTGATAGGCACGGTTGATTGTACTGTAGCAGTGATCTAAAGTGTTCTCCTCTCTGGTCGGGCATTTAATCAACTGGTGGTATTTAGGCAGTTCGTGGCTGAGATTCCCTTTGTTAAAGTCGCCGAGGACGATAACGAAAGAGTCCGGGTTTGTCCGCTCCACACACAGTATCTGGTCGGCGAGCGTACGCTGTGCCTCCTGCACGAGGGCTTGCGGTGGAATGTAAACACCGACCAGAATGAATGAAGCGAACTCGCGGGGGAGTAGAAGGGTTTGCAGTTGATGAAAAAAGTTTCCAGAACAGGAGAACAGTGCTGCATAATCACTGTAACATCTTTACACCAGCCACTGTTTGTATAAAAACAAATACCTCCACCTTTCATTTTGCCGGAGCGCTCTGTGTCGCGATCCGCTCTGAATAGCTGAAAGCCTGCCAGCTGCAGCGCAGAGTCCGGTATCGATCCACACAGCCAAGTTTCCGTGAAGCACAAAACGGAAGATGTTGAAAAGTCTCTGTTTTTATCCACCAGTAGCTGGAGTTCGTCCAGTTTATTGCACAGCGATCGCACGTTAGATAGAAATATTCCCGGTAACGGAGTGCGTAGACCGCGTCTGCGGAGACGCACGAGCGCACCGGCACGTTTCCCTCTCCTCCGGCGTTTCACTGCGTGAACAAGGGTGAGCGTACCTTTGACAAAAGTGACCAGTAATTCCGCAGATGTGATGAGAATGTTCGGAAATAAATCCACAGGAGTTGTTACCCTGATATTCATGAGCTCTTCCCTGGTGAAAGAGTTCCGGATGCTATCGCAAAACACTGAATTTACAAACAAAACAAGGCAAAACAATGCGCACCAACACACCGAGGCAGCCATCCGCGGCGCCATCTTGATCGACTATATGGAAAATACCTTGCTCATAATTCATGATTAATGGTTAAAGAGTGATAGAATATTTGATAAAATGAAACTGTACAGTTGAACATTTATAAAGTGTACTATTTGGTTTATTAGTAACACTTTTACACTTTTGAGGTTACAATGATGCCTTAAAGAAAAAAACTAAGATTGAGAAAAGTATTCAGTTGTTATAATAGCCTGTTGTCATACAGGCTGGGTTTTTTGGATACCTGAGAAGAACCTGTGAACCTAGGATTCTCTCCCTGACGAGGGAGATGGCGAGCCGACCAGCTTGATCAACTTGATTCATCTTCATCCATTGAGGAAGAACCCCCTGATACCCGGTACTGTATATTTACTACTTCACTACCAAATTAAAGAGTGTATTAAAAGCTTATTGTTTTATCTAATTAATTATGGCATAATTTTAGTCAATATTCATAATGATAGATTTTTGTTTTCATTGCCAGATGCCATAAGTTGTGCTACCCCCCTACTCCAGTCCCCAGAAGGCAGTTCATCACTGTCAAGCTCCTTGAGATCCAGTAGCCCTTCACCATCACATTCCATTCCATTCCATAACTTGGCGTCATTTTGATGTCAATACTTTTGAGTAACTTGGCATTTTTGTTGTAAACGTGTTTTTATGAGATATCATTTCTTTTTGCAAAGAGTTTTATTATAGAGAGTGAGAAATGCGAAGTGACCCTGTAAGAAACGTTTGTGGATTATGGCTATCCTTGTGTGAATTTGTACAGTCTGATGAGCGTGTACTGTTTAGCAGTTTCGGTTTGCTATCTATGTAAAACAGTGGCTGTGACAAAGGGTGCGGTGGCGTATAAGTGTAAAACGTATCAGAGATGCATGTGAAATATGGCCAGTGTATGTACTCACGTCCATCCAACTGACAAAGAATCAGCAAGCCCGTAGAATTATAACTCTCTAGGTCGCAACTTGTGTAGCCTTCTGTCCTGCTCCGTTGTCTGTTATTTCGTGGAGATGCACTTTTAGTGTTTGTAAGGTTTATAAGGCATTTTGATAGGCTTATCTGCAGGTAGGAATCCTCTTCGCTGTTTGCTAAACTAGAACCGGAAAACATGATAGTGGAGAATAGGAGCAGACGCATATGTCCCAGCAGGTTTTGCATATGAGAAAATAACAACAGTGTGAGAGAAATTAGGGTGAAATTATTAAATTTCGGAGTTGAAACAATATGTTTTTAGCAGAATGGGCATGTAGGTGAAAGTTGACATGATCACGGAGTATAGTGCGAAGTAAATGGAGTGACCATGAGCGAGCTTATATTCCTTATCGAACGGTATATATAACAGTCGCTATAAAGTGCCAGCTGTTAAAGTGGGGGTTAAGTAACACGTGAAATCTATTGCACTGCTATGTTTTTTTCATGTTCAGTACTAGTACTGAATCATGTTTTTAAATGTAATATTTTAATGGGTAGTTGCAGAACGTACATACATAGTAATTGTTTGTATGTGGCTGGATAGAGAACAGGGCGAGGTAACATGATGTAGAAATGTGGCGTTTGCTGATAAGGTTTTGTACAGTAGCCAAGTGAAGAAATGTAGTTAGTAGAAATGGCACAGCTGTGAACTGGTGTAACCTTTTGATAAAAGTATTACATTTGCCATCATGAAATGCATATGGGTGGCCATGAGTGAGTTTTGGTAAAGAAAATATAAGCGTAAGAGAACGTTAGTGTAAAAGAGGAAATTATCTGCCTGAGAACGAGGCGGGATTCAATCGTTCAACCGGAGGTTTACCAGTCTGTCACTTTGTTAGGGCAGCACCATGACATAGATATGCAATGCGTGAAATATCATTAGCAAACCTGTCCGTGGTTTTAAAGAAGAACACAGGCGAGTTAGCACAGAAGAGCTCCCGTTGAATCCATATGGCTTTGCAATATTGTAGCCGGTTAACAATTGAACGTGCAGATGGTACGTCATAATACAGTTTGGGGAACGGCCGGTAGATATGGTGCAAAAGCAATAATTGAGAAGTAGTAGACAATTATTAGTGAGGGTAAAGAAACACATTCCTAGCTGGGCTTGAACTTCCAACCCTGTGTTCCCAAACCTGTAACCTTACCCACTAGGCCACAGGCGGGCTAGCTGTTTGTACTCAAAATGTTTCAGAGTAAAAAGGTATGGGTATTTTGCGTGTGTATGCAAGTTTTTCATAGGGTCGTGTAGGTGAAGATTTGGCGGGTGTCTGTAAAATGTCCAATGGGAAGACATGTTATTAGTGGGATAGGCGGCAGGAAAAATAAGAATGAGAAGATGAAGAAGAAGAAGGAGAAAACGTAAAATCCCCTTAGTTTGGGGCTTTATTGTGTGGACATGTGAAGGTGTTTATGACATCTGTCTGTTGAAATGGGGTCAGAATGTACAGAATTTAATGTTTTTAATGGCTGAGTGTCTGTGGCTGTTGTGGTTATTTCTGTGGGGAACCCTGAAAAGTGCCAAACTCTCGGTGCTGTATAGGTATGGGGCATGCCTCCACCAAGGCGTAACTTGGTGGGATGGCATACCTACCATCCCAATACCTGTCAATTTTGTTTTCTTTTTTGTGATGGTCATAATTTAGAAGCAGAAACAAATTTTGCTCAGAGGGGGTATACTCATTTGCAACATGGCTTTTTATAATGTTGGTTAAAAAAACATGCTTTCCTGTTTAGCATTGCAGTATTGCAGTGTTGCTGAAACACTACATAATATCTTTTTTATTTGTAAAGCGATAAAGCTGGATTTCCATTTTTCAGAGAGGGTGTACTCCTTCATGATGTGCACTGTAACATTGCTGTGTCCCAAGCATGGTGCCCTAAAATTGGGGGATTGTGTATAAAAAGGGCTGTAATTCATACACTGTTCACCTGATATGCATGTAAATACTTTTTTTTATTACAAATCTCAAATTGTGGAGTACAGAGGCAAATCAATAAATGATGGGTCTTTGTCCCAAACATTATGGAGGGCACTGTATCCCTAATAATATTTAAATGCGTTTAATTTCATATTGTTTGTTCTCTGCAGGTTTCTGCCTCTGCTGCTGACGTTGAGAGGTCCTTAACTTTGCCTGACAGTCCTCGATTGATTGTTCTCGGTATGCATGTGTATGTTTAATTAAACTTTTCCTTGACCATGTGGCCACACCACAGGCCTTCCCTGTCCTCACTGCTATGCTATGTGTCAACCCCATCCCAACCTGTTCTCTCCCCTACAGAACTCGCCTCCGCAGGCGAGGACCCCGTGGCGACGGAACCTCTCCAAACTTCGCTATCCCTCACTGACCCCCCTGTGACGACTTCACGGTCGCAGGAGGGCTATGGAACTGCCAGTCTGCTACGCGGAAGGCTGACTTCATTTCAGCCTACGCGTCCCTCTTCTCCCTACATTTCCTTGCCCTCTGGACTTGCTGACGTTGAGAGGTCCGTAACTTTGCCTGACAGTCCGCGATTCGATTGTTCTCGGTATGCCATGTTATGTTTAATTAGCAGCTTTCCTGACCTGTTGGCCCAACCACAGGCCTGCCCTGTCCTCACTGCAGCTATGTGTCAAACCCCAGCCAACCTGTTCTCCGTCCCCTA
>NW_026986163.1:0-6252 GCF_018555375.3 Anguilla rostrata
GGCTTTCTTGTAGTTAGCATTCTAGCATCTAGGTCTGGTGTCTACATTTATATCTCTGGTTTTTTAAAATATTCTGCTGCCTTTTTGTTTTTAAATTTTGGTCTTGGCACATGCTTAGATTACTTTGGGACAAACACGCTGTGGTTTGGTATCTTCTTTCAATCATTCCTTGTGTGACTGTCCATGTCTATAACCTTTGTTAATTGTTTTAAGGTAGCTGAACCTTGTCTTTAGATTTGATATGTTTGATAATAATTACCAAATTAAATCAAATAAATATATTTTACATGTTGGATAAGTGAGGTGTTTTAGCTGCTGATGCACTGTGTTCGGTATTCAGAGTGCCGGATGCCAAACCAGGGTGTTAACGGTTAAAACTGCTGGGTTCAGAAAATTAAACATAGTTCAGATAATCCTCACCTTGCTGAAAGGTTTTGCACGCTTTATCTTCTTAGTCAGTGCCTGTCCTAATTTTATGACCTGTAATTAACTGAATGCCGTGCCTTGCATAACTGCAGCGGGATTGTTGATCTTACTTGCCTTGGCTATATTTGGATTTGTGTTGACTAACTGCGTTGTGTCAGTTTCCTGCATCATACATTGTTCATCAAGCTAGCTGCATCAATGTCAAAACAATTTTGACCTCTCGAATTATCCACAAAGTGGTGATGAGTTCTTATAGCCTAACATATTATGTTTGAATAAAGGAAATGACTGCGGTTTCTTTGCTTGAATTGAGACTGAACCTAGTTTACATCTCTGCCTCAGTGTTGCCAGATGCCTGAACCAGTTACTCCTAAAAAAGTCCTCAAAATCTTCAATCAACTCCCATTCAAATTCCTGACAAATGTTCCCCCATATCTCAGTTAAAATCCCCCTATCTGTCATTGACTTCCTTACATCTTTACTGTGAAACTTCCCCCATGAATGTTCAAATCCCCTACATACATTTAGGGGAAAGTCTGGCAACCCCACTCTACGATGTGTAATCCTCTTTGGGAAATAATATACTAATGGCCTCTTTTGTTCACAGTTTTTTACATCATGCAAATAAGAGAGTTGGCTACCCAAAGCTTATAGCGTTTCTCAGATGTAAGTGGGCTGACCAGCTAGTTTATGCCAATTTCTTTTAATTCTATAGGTCTAGTTATTACTCAGGCAAGTTTGTTATTGCAATACAAAGTCATTAGGGGTTGGAGGACATGTAGAGCTGCGGTGACTAGTCTGAAACTCGTTCCAGTTCCGGACCCAGACCCGGACCCGAATCAGAATGTCCAGTTCGGTCCGGTCCTCAACGACAGGTCCTTTTCCTTCCCAGATCAGGTCCCCACCGCTTTAAATTTCAAATAATCCCTCTCCGAACTGTGTAATTCTGAGGAGAAATTTCAGTACAAAATATAACTTGTTTCAATCAGTGTTACCATATTGGGCGGCCCAATTGGGCTCCTTTTGATTACGGTGGGCTGGTAAAAATAGTGTTGGGCTGGTTGATGAAATTTGGGCTGCTTTTGCCAAAATTAGGCAGGTTTTAGAAAATATTGTGAAAACAATTTTACCAAAGAAGTTGCACAGAAAATACAAGTACCGTTTCTCTGCTGGTTGATTTAATTTGCGGTATTAGGGGAATTCCTCGCGTCCACACCCGCCAGCACCCCCCATCCCCCCCCCCCCCCCGGTCGACCGCAGCCCACCCTAATACAGCAGCCTAAAACCGGCCGTGTTATGATTTGGGCTGGTTTTCATTGAATTGTCCAGGTTTTACATTGTGATTGGGCTGGAAACTGTCAATCTGATCTGGCAACACTTTTTTCAATTGGCCTCCATTGGATTACATCGAAGGTTTGAAGTGCGATTATTCAAAAATGCTGCAGTAAAATTTCACAGAAATGGGGTAGAACGTACATAAGGATCCCTTCTGTCATAAACAAGTGTTTTAATTCTAAGGAGAAGTCAAATCCAAAAATTCAATTTTTTGTATTGGGTTCCTTGGAAGGTTAGAACTGGGATTATTCAAACAAACCTATTTAAGGTGGACCAGAAATTTTGAATCGGGAATCAACTTCAGCGTGGTAGGTTACCAATATCATACCAGGCTACTTAGCTAGAGAGCTGTATAACTCATAGAGAGCTTTTTTTCCCAAGCTCTTACTATTGTAACTGATTATGACTATAGCTGAAAAAATGCATGCTCCATCAAAGTAATTATCCTCTAAATCAAAAATGCATTTCTTATGATTATGTGACTGATTGATTTGCCCATGAATCTGAACAGGAGCACTTTAAGAATGCCCACCAAACAGGAAATTGATTGCAGGGAGTACAACACACACCTGAAGCCCCAACTTTCATTCTAGAGGATTTTAATCACTGTGAGCTTGAACTTTCTATGCTTGGATTCCAACAGTATGTGGAGTGTGAAATATGTGAGAAGAGGCTAAATGCTGTGGCCAGGGGCATGCCGTGGCAGTTTCAACAGTTTCAAATGAAATGGGCCTCAAAGTGTAAAGGGGCCCCAAACACCCACGAGACGTTTTGAAAAATGTTTAGTAAGATCTAAATTTTTGAGGTTTACCTATGAACAGCCTGTGCACTTACCATTCGTGGCTACTTCGCGGCACATCCGAGTACTTTCCTGTACTCTGACCTTTCCATGACTACCATAGATGCAGTTAAATTCTATTTCCATCCATCTGTAAGTTAGTAGCCTAAGTTAGAAAGTAACTAAAAATGACTAACATTAAACATCAAAATATTCTGACGTACTACCATAGGGAGCTAGCTACTGCTAATTCATAACAAACCTTGCAAACTCCAGCCGGCTCATGTAACTCTGAGTGCTGTGGGATTGCAAAAGCAATTAGGAAGTCCCCCGAGTCTCAGATCTCAGGCGTTAGCAGGCTAGCTTGCAATATTTTATATGGTTCTCTCAATATGGGGACTGCCCACACTGTAGCCTACCACGTAAGCCTAATGTTTACTAGATAGCTTTTTGTTTTTTATTACATGGCCGGATGTGCATAGAAAAGCTGGTTCCGCCTGCAACAGCAGTCGGGACAGGACATACAGATGATGGATTCTTTTTTATTATTATGTATAATTCAAGAAAAATAGAGATATCATTTTGTTCAGTCAGTTTTAATCGGTTTGTTGCTTAATTCCCAAATTATTACAATACAGGTGTGATTGCAAAGGTGAAAGAGCCACAATGGCACAGGCGAACCAATGGTTTGGTAACTTGACTGTACTAATGAAATGTCTGATGGTTCATCTGGTACAGATTGCTATGAATATTATGGGGGTTGGGGAACACCCATCCCTTCTGACGATATATGAGGAGTCCGTTATCAGACAGGCACAGAAAATAGTATCAGACCCCACTCACATCTTTTACCCTAAATTCCTACTTCTACCTTCTGGTAAAAGATTCAGGTCCCTTAGTGCAGGCTTACCAGCTATAAACACTCATTCATGGTGATGACAATTTAGCTTCTTAGTGCTAAAAGATGATGTGTGTTGTTGGCTGCATGGGTGTTGCAATAGGTCTTCACTGCTATAACACTTTTTTCAATGTTAATTGTTCATTTAGCCTATTTATTATTTTTCAATTGGTCCACCAACTTCCCCACTCAACGGAGGACAGCTTTATTTACACAATTACAATGTTTGCATGTCATAGTTCGCTTAGATTTTTAAGTGAGACAGTTATTTTTGTTCCATTCATATGTGTTCAGTGAGAAAGAAGGTTTTGCCATTGTGTGATACTTAATAAATTCCGAGATTTTCAATTTAGGAGAATAGTTTTTTTGGTGATCGTTAAGATGATCAATATTGGTTGTAGACATATTTGTGTTATGCTAATGCTAACTTTTGCATCTTGCAGTATAGCTTCTTTCATTGTTTGTGATATCTTCTGCAGACAGGAGGTACTGACACATCCATACCTGTATTATGGAGAGTGCTTCTGATTTGTAGAACAGGTGTTTGGGGGTTTTTTCTTCATTATGGTGAGAATTCTTCAGTCCTCAACTGAGGAGGTCTTTTTTGGCCCACCAAGCCATTTGAAATTATCGAGCTCACTAGTGCTCTCTTTCTTCCCCCCCCCCCCCAACTTTCCACACCACAACTCAGCATCTCTCAGTCAGGGCAAACATGCACAAGCCATGCTGGGTGAAGTGTTTATGATGAACTCAGGAAAAAGTTGTGTTGTATTTGGTCTTTATTTTGGTTTCTTGGTTGTGCGTTTTAGCTCATTTCCTTTGTTCCTGTGTCACTGGAAGAGGGAAATACTTTGATAAGGTCTGGTTTATTAGTCTCTCTCTCTTTTCTGGTAATCCCAAATTAGCATATTGTTTAATTTCTTCTGTTTTGTTTTGTACCTTAGATGTAGTGAGCCTGCATTCAATAAGTGCATGATTTCAAGAGTGTATCATTTTAATTGACTCCTTATTTAATAAAATGATTTAGTCTTCTGACCTGATACAGAATTTGTTTTGGCTTGTCACTTGATTCCACCAGGTTACTTTTGACTGACCTATCAAAGAATTTGTCAATTTAATTTATAAATGTCATTTTCAATAATAATTGTTAAATTAAGTCATGTAAAATACATTTTATATGTAGGTTAAGTGAGCGGTTCTTGCAGGCAATACCTCTTGTGTTCAGTATTCAGAGTGCTGAACATTTTAACAAGGGCATTGACTGAAAACACTCATCTGAGGGTGGCACAGTGGTGCAGTTGGTAGCACTGTCACCTCACAGCAAGAAGGTTCTGGGTTCAAATCTGGCGTCACACACCGTGACTTACTCTGATAGGGACAGAAGAGCTGGACACAGGGAGATGTGGAAATTCTGGATATCTCTAACGTTTTATTGGAAGTAGCGAGAGAGAGTGCAAACACAAACAAACACAAATGAAAAACCTTCGCCTGCCACCCTCACGTGATCTGGACAAAAACAATAAACTAAAATAACAAAGACAAAATAAATGAAATTATACGAGCGCTTTTCAGCCTTTTCTCTGGTCTGTACGTGCTCTCTCTCAACATCGTGGGGGATCCCGGTCTCAGACTCCAACTGCGGAAAGAAGCACACTTTTAAATACTTGATTGATTCATAACATCATCCAGGTGTGTGTCTGCTTAACCAGTAGGCGTGGTCCTCTAATTTGCCTGAATTCCTCCCACAAACCAAGCCCTGTCACATCTGGCCTGGGCCTTTCCGTGTGGAGAATGGCCTTTCTTTTGCATGTTCTCCCCGTGCCCACGTGGGTTTCCTCCGGGTACTCCGGTTTCCTCCTACAGTCCAAAGACATGCAGATAGGCTAATTGAAGACAGTAAAGTGCCCATAAGTATGAATGTGTGAGTGCATGGTGTGTGTGTCCTGCGATAGATTGGCAGCCTGCCTGGCCCAATGCACACTGGGATAGGCTCCAGCACCCCTCGCGACCCTGTCCTGGATAAGTGGGTATAGATAATCGATGGATGATGGATGGATGTTGGTTGTCCGATAGTGCTTCCTGGAGTTTTACATCCAATATTGAAATGGAGTGATCTTTGTCCGCAACATGTTACATGTGCATGTAAATACACTGCTGTCTGAGTTTTAAACACAATATAGACAGCTGCTGGGTCCGTACAGCCTGCTCAATGCTTATTCCTGTATTTTAATGTATAAACACAGTGTGCAGATGTTCCCCTGTCATACAGTACTGCACTGCTGCCCTGCTCTCCCTGGGAGTATCGGGGCTCCCCCAATCCCTGCCCACTGATCCCTTATCAGTGTGCAGCACCAGGGGGTCCTGAGATGGCCTCAGCACAGGGGCTCAGCTGATCCCTTAGCAGTGTGCAGCACCAGGGGGTCCTGAGACGGCCTCAGCACAGGGGCTCAGCTGATCCCTTAGCCCATAGTGATGGATGACAAAGAGATTTTACATTTATGCAACCTCATATTTGTACCCTAGTGAAACAGGAAACTTCTGCCACCTGGGTGTGATTAGGATCAGTGTGAAGATCTACTCTCTCACTCTGACTGGAGTGGGAGAGAAGAGAGTGAGGGGGGCAAATGCCTGCTTTTTCCTGTTTTTAATGTTTTTAAAACCCCCGGTTTTTAATGTTCCCCTGTTTTTCAGTTCCCGACTTTTGCCCTGCTCCCTGGGATTTTCGGGGTTCCCCCCCCCCCCCATTTCCCACTGATTTCCCCTTCCCGTGTGCAGCACCAGGGGTCCTAAAGGCCCCCCGCACAGGGCTCAGCTG
>NW_026986164.1:0-5815 GCF_018555375.3 Anguilla rostrata
TTAAACATACACATGCATACCGAGAACAATCAATCGAGGACTGTCAGGCAAAGTTAAGGACCTCTCAACGTCAGCAGCAGAGGCAGAAACCTGCAGAGAACAAACAATATGAAATTAAACGCATTTAAATATTATTAGGGATACAGTGCCCTCCATAATGTTTGGGACAAAGACCCATCATTTATTGATTTGCCTCTGTACTCCACAATTTGAGATTTGTAATAAAAAAAAGTATTTACATGCATATCAGGTGAACAGGTATGAATTACAGCCCTTTTTATACACAATCCCCCCAATTTTAGGGCACCATGCTTGGGACACAGCAATGTTACAGTGCACATCATGAAGGAGTACACCCTCTCTGAAAAATGGAAATCCAGCTTTATCGCTTTACAAATAAAAAAGATATTATGTAGTGTTTCAGCAACACTGCAATACTGCAATGCTAAACAGGAAGCATGTTTTTTTAACCAACATTATAAAAAGCCATGTTGCAAATGAGTATACCCCCTCTGAGCAAAATTTGTTTCTGCTTCTAAATTATGACCATCACAAAAAAGAAAACAAAATTGACAGGTATTGGGATGGTAGGTATGCCATCCCACCAAGTTACGCCTTGGTGGAGGCATGCCCCATACCTATACAGCACCGAGAGTTTGGCACTTTTCAGGGTTCCCCACAGAAATAACCACAACAGCCACAGACACTCAGCCATTAAAAACATTAAATTCTGTACATTCTGACCCCATTTCAACAGACAGATGTCATAAACACCTTCACATGTCCACACAATAAAGCCCCAAACTAAGGGGATTTTACGTTTTCTCCTTCTTCTTCTTCATCTTCTCATTCTTATTTTTCCTGCCGCCTATCCCACTAATAACATGTCTTCCCATTGGACATTTTACAGACACCCGCCAAATCTTCACCTACACGACCCTATGAAAACTTGCATACACACGCAAAATACCCATACCTTTTTACTCTGAAACATTTTGAGTACAAACAGCTAGCCCGCCTGTGGCCTAGTGGGTAAGGTTACAGGTTTGGGAACACAGGGTTGGAAGTTCAAGCCCAGCTAGGAATGTGTTTCTTTAACCTGCTTTTACCCTCACTAATAATTGTCTACTACTTCTCAATTATTGCTTTTGCACCATATCTACCGGCCGTTCCCCAAACTGTATTATGACGTACCATCTGCACGTTCAATTGTTAACCGGCTACAATATTGCAAAGCCATATGGATTCAACGGGAGCTCTTCTGTGCTAACTCGCCTGTGTTCTTCTTTAAAACCACGGACAGGTTTGCTAATGATATTTCACGCATTGCATATCTATGTCATGGTGCTGCCCTAACAAAGTGACAGACTGGTAAACCTCCGGTTGAACGATTGAATCCCGCCTCGTTCTCAGGCAGATAATTTCCTCTTTTACACTAACGTTCTCTTACGCTTATATTTTCTTTACCAAAACTCACTCATGGCCACCCATATGCATTTCATGATGGCAAATGTAATACTTTTATCAAAAGGTTACACCAGTTCACAGCTGTGCCATTTCTACTAACTACATTTCTTCACTTGGCTACTGTACAAAACCTTCTTATCAGCAAACGCCACATTTCTACATCATGTTACCTCGCCCTGTTCTCTATCCAGCCACATACAAACAATTACTATGTATGTACGTTCTGCAACTACCCATTAAAATATTACATTTAAAAACATGATTCAGTACTAGTACTGAACATGAAAAAAACATAGCAGTGCAATAGATTTCACGTGTTACTTAACCCCCCACTTTAACAGCTGGCACTTTATAGCGACTGTTATATATACCGTTCGATAAGGAATATAAGCTCGCTCATGGTCACTCCATTTACTTCGCACTATACTCCGTGATCATGTCAACTTTCACCTACATGCCCATTCTGCTAAAAACATATTGTTTCAACTCCGAAATTTAATAATTTCACCCTAATTTCTCTCACACTGTTGTTATTTTCTCATATGCAAAACCTGCTGGGACATATGCGTCTGCTCCTATTCTCCACTATCATGTTTTCCGGTTCTAGTTTAGCAAAACAGCGAAGAGGATTCCTACCTGCAGATAAGCCTATCAAAATGCCTTATAAACCTTACAAACACTAAAAGTGCATCTCCACGAAATAACAGACAACGGAGCAGGACAGAAGGCTACACAAGTTGCGACCTAGAGAGTTATAATTCTACGGGCTTGCTGATTCTTTTGTCAGTTGGATGGACGTGAGTACATACACTGGCCATATTTCACATGCATCTCTGATACGTTTTACACTTATACGCCACCGCACCCTTTGTCACAGCCACTGTTTTACATAGATAGCAAACCGAAACTGCTAAACAGTACACGCTCATCAGACTGTACAAATTCACACAAGGATAGCCATAATCCACAAACGTTTCTTACAGGGTCACTTCGCATTTCTCACTCTCATAATAAAACTCTTTGCAAAAAGAAATGATATCTCATAAACACGTTTACAACAAAAATGCCAAGTTACTCAAAAGTATTGACATCAAATGACGCCAAGTTATGGAATGGAATGGAATGTGATGGTGAAGGGCTACTGGATCTCAAGGAGCTTGACAGTGATGAACTGCCTTCTGGGGACTGGAGTAGGGGGTAGCACAACTTATGGCATCTGGCAATGAAAACAAAAATCTATCATTATGAATATTGACTAAAATTATGCCATAATTAATTAGATAAAACAATAAGCTTTTTAATACACTCTTTAATTTGGTAGTGAAGTAGTAAATATACAGTACCTGCTCATTTCCATGCATTTAAAAGTTTTCTGCACTGAATTGGTCGAATAACCTCTGCAATTTCCTGTTCTCTTATGTACTGCAAGTCATCTTTGCTTTCCACTCCCTGGTGTAAGATCGTTTCTTCTGGCACACTTGGCAGGACAGAAATGACTGCGTCCTTGATGCTCTCACTTATATCAGACATTCTGAAGGAAAGGAGTGGCGAAGGGCTATTAGAGACAGACCAAACATGTTTTTTTTTTTTTTTTTTTTTTTTTTTTTTTTTTTTTTTTTTTTTTTTTTTTTTTTTTTTTTTTTTTTTTTTTTTTTTTTTTTTTTTTTTTTTTTTTTTTTTTTTTTTTTTTTTTTTTTTTTTTTTTTTTTTTTTTTTTTTTTTTTTTTTTTTTTTTTTTTTTTTTTTTTTTTTTTTTTTTTTTTTTTTTTTTTTTTTTTTTTTTTTTTTTTTTTTTTTTTTTTTTTTTTTTTTTTTTTTTTTTTTTTTTTTTTTTTTTTTTTTTTTTTTTTTTTTTTTTTTTTTTTTTTTTTTTTTTTTTTTTTTTTTTTTTTTTTTTTTTTTTTTTTTTTTTTTTTTTTTTCCCCCCCCCCCCCCCCCCCCCCCCCCCCCCCCCCCCCCCCCCCCCCCCCCCCCCCCCCCCCCCCCCCCCCCCCCCCCCCCCCCCCCCCCCCCCCCCCCCCCCCCCCCCCCCCCCCCCCCCCCCCCCCCCCCCCCCCCCCCCCCCCCCCCCCCCCCCCCCCCCCCCCCCCCCCCCCCCCCCCCCCCCCCCCCCCCCCCCCCCCCCCCCCCCCCCCCCCCCCCCCCCCCCCCCCCCTTTAACCATTATCAGATTATGAGCAAGGTTATTTTTCCAAAATAAATCGATCAGATGGCCCCCGCGGATTGGGGTGCCCTGGTGTGTTTTTTGGGGGCGCATTGTTTTGCCCCTTGTTTTTGTTTGTAAAACCGTGGTTTTTGGCGATAGCATCCCGGAAACTCTTTCACCAGGAAGAGCCTCATGAATAAACAGGGTAACAACCTTCCTGTGTTTTTTTTCCCCAACATTCTTCATCACATCTGCGAATTACTGGTCCCCTTTTTGGTCAAGGTACGCTCACCCTTGTTTCACGCAGTGAAAACGGGCCCGGAAGAGAAGGAAACGTGCCGGTGCTCTCCGGCGTTCTCCGCAGACGCGGGCTACGCACCTGAGTGGGACAAGGACCGGTTTAAGAGTCTAAATACAGGTTTAGCAAGGCTGAGAGATGCTAACTACTGTACTCTGAGAAACTCCAACAGCAGTTTCTCAGAAAACAACTCGGCCTCTGTCTGGAAGGCCTCAACAGATCACCAACTACAAACCGAAAGCCCCCCACTCCACTAATGACTTGCGCCTGGCCAACGACCTGAATGAGTTTTACTGCCGATTTGAAAGACAATGGGACAGTCCTGACACCATCCCCCGTGAACCCATTCCCCCGCTCCAGACCACCAGCTCCTCCTCCCCCATCTCAGCAGGAGCCCGGGGCCTCTCTACAATCCCCCCACCTCAGAGCCCCCTCCTCCTCCCCTATCAAAAATGACGACTCTCTCCCTCCGGGAAGGGACGTTAACAGACTATTCAAGAGACAGAACCCCCGCAAAGCAGCTGGACCAGACTCTGTCTCTCCCTCCACCCTGAAGCACTGTGCCGATCAGCTGTCTCCGGTGTTCCCACAGACTTTTTTAACACCTCACTGGAGACTTTCCACTCCCCTGCTTCAAGACCTCTACCATTATCCCCGTCCCCAAAAAAACAGGCCCGCGGGACTCAATGCTACAGCCCGTCGCACTGACCTCTGTGGTAATGAAGTCTTTTGAGCGCCTTGTACTGTCCCACCTCAAAACCATCACGGACCCACTCCTGGACCCCCTGCAGTTCGCATACAGAGCCAACATCTGTGGACGATGCTGTAAACATGGCCCCACTTCTCCTCCAGCACCTGGACACGGGCAGGAACCTATGTCAGGATCCTGTTTGTGGACTTCAGCTCCGCCTTCAATACCATCATCCCGGCTCTACTACAGGACAAGCTCTCCCACTGCACGGCCTGACTTCACCTGCAGGTGGATCACCACGTCCTGTCTGACAGGGAAGCAGCACGTGAAGCTGGGGAAACACGTCTCCGACTCCCGGACCATCAGCACCGGCCCCTCAAGCTGCTCCTTTCTCCTCTACTCTTCTCCCTGTAACCAATAGCTGCACCTCCAGTCATCAGTCAGTCAAGCTCCTGAATTTTTCAGACGACACCACTCCATTGGACTCATCTCTGGTGGGATAGTCTGCCTACAGAAGAGATTGAACATCCCGGTGTCCTGGTTCAGCCATAACACCTGAGCTCAAAGCCCTAAAGACAGAGAGATGGTAGTGGACTTCAGAAGGAACGCAGCCCCCCCCCGCCCCCATCACCCTGCATGACTCCCCAGTCGACACTGTGGAGTTCCTTTTGCTTCCTGGGCACCATCATCACCCAGGAGCTCAAGTGGAGCTTGAACCACCTCTCTCACCAAGAAGGCTCAGCAGAGGATGTATTCCTGCGGCAGCTGAAGAAGTTCCCAAACCCGCCAATGACAATGATGGTGCACTTCTACACCCGCCTCATTGAGTCCATCCTCACCTCCTCCATCACCATCTGGTACGCTGCTGCCACTTTCCAAGGACAAGGGCAGACTGCGCGTAAACATTCGCGCCGCTGAGAGGGTGATTGGCTGCAAACTTCCCATCCCTCCAGGACCTCACACCTCCAGGCCCTGAGGCGGGCAGGAAGATTGTGGCCGACCCCCCCCCACCCTGGACACAAAATCTTGCAAACACTCCCCTCCGGCAGGAGGCTGCGGTCCATCAGGGCCAAAACCCACGTCATAAGAACATTTTTTCCCGACTGCAGCTGGCCTTATCAACAAGGCCCGGGACCCCCAAAATGATGCCACTGTCACTGTACTTTTCCCGACCCCCCCGGAAACCAAAAAACCAGCACCTTTACTTTAAAAA
>NW_026986165.1:0-12524 GCF_018555375.3 Anguilla rostrata
GGTGTGGGGTTCCACAGCTGAGATAGGGCTGTAGGTGGTGGGAGGGGGCTTATTTGTGTGAGAAAGCGCTGAAATGGGCGGGTGAAGTCTTCGTGGATTTCCAAACTTTGGAAACGAAGAAGAGGGCGTCAACAAACAAGCTGTCCAAAAATAGTTTTTGGGTTCTGAGCGTCGCGGAAGCAATGGAAGACAGTTCTTGAGCCTGCATCCATTTGAAGACAGTATCGGTGAGTTCGTTTAGTCTTTGAATCTGTCATTATGCTGAGAAATAGCTAAACCATTTTATTGATAGGTTCTGAGTTTCTGTGCAAACGCGCGAAAACACGCTGGTATAATGAAACAATGACGGTAGCCTCATAGTCCGCTTCGTTCCGTTGCTACCATAACATAACGACCTACAGCTGCAGTTTCTCACTGCAATTACTAATACTGAATATAAACAAAAGAGGCAATTTATTATGTACTCTGCCAATGTCTAAATAAATAATATGGTCCATTTGAAGACAATATCGGGTGAGTTCGTTTAGTCTTTAAATCTGTCATTGTGCTGAGAAATCGTATTCTCAATTTAATCTCTAAATTGACTGTAAGTTTAGGGTTGTAACTAGATAGTTGTTCCATAGGTGACTTAGTCTTAACTCGTTTTAACTATTGCTTGAATGTTCTCAGACTGCGTTGTTGCTGTTCTTGTTTGTGTTAGCGTTAATCAGTTTAACCTACTAGGTCCAAGTTGAACTATGCGGTTGTTCCCTGCACTTGGAATGGTATTTCGCTCTAGGGTTTTCGGCACATTCCTGGTTATGGTTATACACTTTGTTGTACGTCGCTCTGGATAAGAGCGTCTGCCAAATGCCTGTAATGTAGGCTAATGTAATATTCCGTAGCAACAAGATAAACCCGGCGTTAGCCCTGAAATATGCCAATACAGGAGTGAAAACGCTGCTCACTGAATAACGAAATAAACGAAACAAAGTTTTTTTTTTTTTTAAATTATGCCATGTCATTCTACATTCAATATCTGGGACTAAACTTTGAATAAATATACAATCTTACCACTGGTTTCACGCGTAGAGATGTCCCTTTTGCGAATGAGTGGTCATATATTGTCTTGGACAATCCTTTTGTGAAAAATACGCGCATCTGTCACGCCTGGCTCGGCTATCTTCATAAATACCTGTGCGTAATACCACAATTGTTGCTTACGGCGTTGTCGCTCTTTTTTACTGCATTTTGGCTTTCTTGACAACTCATTTATTCCGTAGGTGAGAGTATAAGCTTTCTAACGATGTATAACATGTCTGATTTTGCTTTTGGAATAGCGTTTTATAGGTCAGCGTAACCGAAAATTTTCTCATCTGCCAATGTCTAAATAAATAAAACGGTAGGCTGCTCTGCGTGTAGGTCACGACTTGATATCTCGTCTTTTGTTTCGTTTTTTCTCAATGTCGTCTTTATTATTTGAAATGCGTATTTATGTGTTATTATTCTATCTGTCTCTGAGGCGCTCTGAAATGTGCATTTTCTGCTAAGCTGAGCTATGGATTGGAATATGTGCCTGACGTAGTGTTGCACCGTATACGGAAACTTCAGCACTTTCTCGGTACTTAAAAAAAAAAAAAAGGGTCCGTATTAGAATATTCCAACGTTCAGTAGTTTTGCGTCAAATGTAAAAGCCAGGGAAATGTGTCTCCCGCATTACTGATTTAGAGGATGAAAAGTGTAGTTTGTCAGAATCTTCGCTAGATGGCAGTAGCAACTAAGTTTGCCAAGTGAGGTGACCTGCGCTTGTGCATTCACTTCCCTCATACAGCGCAAGCTTCCACTCAGTTGACTTCAGTAGCAATAGGTGTTCTAATTTGTAAATATTTTATTATAGGAAGATGCTGTATTGTTATTAGAATATGCTCTTTTTAGATCTATTTAAAACTGAAAGAGCTGTTTAAAGATTATTTAGTTTACAATAGTTTCTGAAATTTATTTAATATATTTTTCTATTGTTTAGTGTTGTAACACGATAGGCCTATGCTTATTAATATGTTGAACAGGCTTCAACTTAAAGGTTGTTCATAAACCAGGTTTTTAATAAACTGTGAATTTGTAAATGAGGTTAACCCTTTTGGACATTAGGTTTCTGATCTATGAAGGTATTTTCAGTATTGTTAGGTACCGAATATTGAATCAATATTGTTTCAGTATTGAGTATCGTGATACTAAACCCGGTATCGGTATGACAGTCAAAATTTTGGAATCGTGACAACGCTAGTGTGATGCCTTTTTTAGTTACAGCATGGAAGCGCTGCAGCTGTACATACACGCCGGGCCATATATGTGTTACGACATCCCATCTAAGCGTTACGACATAGTAAAGGCCTTTACGGGAAGCAGCCAGGACACATCTATGGTGACGCAACTAAGTCATCCGACAGCATCTCTTAGCACAAAATTGGCCATAAGTCATCAATATTTTATACGATCATCATGATATTCAGTAGATATGTTGGGTGACGGCATATGATCATGAGGACAAAGCCTTTTTAAAATCGCTCCATAGGGGGTGCGATGGTGCCAATGCTTGGACCCCTCCCAACGCCGCTTGCGGCTTTAATTATTATTATTATTATTATTATTATTATTATTATTATTATTATTGCTGTTGTTGTTGTTGTTGTTATTATTATTTTACCTTAGGCTACTTGCTATTTGGGGGTTCAGGCCTGGTGTTTGCTCTGTTTTCTCTTTTTGCTTGGTCTCTTGTCTCGCTACTCTGTTACAGTTCTCTGTAAAAAAGTTATATACAAATAAAATTGAATTGAACTGAATAACACAGGGCCAGGTTACATAATTTAGGAAACATTCGATAGCATTGCTTTGGAATAGGCTAGAATTTAATTTGTGTGAGCTAAGATAACCAATATTGTTTGTTGTAACTTGGCCTTATTTTGATATCAGTGCTTTTAATGTCACGCCTAGATTTTGCAAGTTTTAATTAAGTGCTTTGTATGCCTAAGTAACTTGCCATTTTTGCACATTGAAAACGTGTTTTTTCGATCCCTTAAATACAGTTCATTGCTTTTTATTATGTTTTTTTATTTTTTTTATTCAACTTCAGCATCAGATATACAAAATACAGCATATATAGCTTAAAATAATATGAGAATAATAAGGAATAATAAACAAACAAACAAATATAACGCCAGGGGTTACAAAGTTTGACGTAAACAAATATAAAATGAGAATTATGCAGTAAAATTATATCAAGAAATAAAAAATGTATATATATATTAAAATTATATTAGTATGTTAAATTTGGAGCACAAACTACGGTTCATTGTTAAAGGAGTACCATGGTGGTTGAACGTGACACTTCCCAGTTGTCTTCAGGCAACAACAAAACAAATGTGCATAATTTTTTTATTCTTCAGTCATTTCAATGTACTTTTCTAAGTATTTTCAAACGTATTTTTCTAAGCCTAAATTTCCCACTATAAAAATTCACCCGAACCGTCTGGGCGTGGTAATGAGAACTGTCAGTTAGCTATGATTGACAGACCGTGCCCCGTTACCATAGGTACCCCCATAATACGCGCTCTCTTTGGGAGACTGAATTTTCACAAGCTAGCTAGCTTAGTAGTATATCAAGTATCGATAGATAGCTAAGGTAAGGACGTTGACTTATATCCAATTATAAGTTTTGCTATCTAGCTAGCCAAGTTAAGATAAAAGCACAACTCAGTGCCCAGAGGAGCAGCCTCCTGAGCAGCCTCGGATACAGGCGGAGCAGCCTCGGATACAGGCTGAGCAGCCTCGGATACAGGCTGAGTACTCAGTTACATTTCATCATGTTTTAGCGTGACTCCTCTTTGACACTCATTAAAGTGAAATGAGTCACGTTTTCACAAGGAGCGACATGGTTCAGAAGGTAAGAGTGGTTGTCTGGCAGTCGGAGGGTTGCCGGTTCAAACCCCGCCCTGGGCGTGTTGAAGTGTCCTTGAGCAAGACAACCCTAACCCCTAACTGCTCTGGCGAATGAGAGGCATCAATTGTAAAGCGCTTTGGATAAAAGCGCTATATAAATGCAGTCCATTTACCAACTATAACGTCCTCATAAAAGCAAACTAGCAAGCTAACGTTATCGATAACATTGCCTTATGAAAGCAAACCTCCTAGCTAGCTACCGTTAGCTAGCTAGCTAAATGAATATAACAGGAATATAACCAGAAATAATCTAAAGGCACTCTAATTTAAGTGAACCTAACGTTAGTCAAATATTTGCATTGTCTGAACAGCAGGACGGTGTGCCCTGTCAGATTTCTTTACGGGGCGTGGAAATGGGAGGGGTTACTGTATTCGTGACGTGGCAAAATGACAACTTTCTCAACCGGTTGAAAATAGGACGATGAATTTAAAACGCATATTTCTCCAAAAATACAGAACGGACACATTTAATACTTTGCTCATTGTGTTTCTTCAATGCCTCTTGTGCAAATAGCACATAAAACCGAGAAAGTGTGAAAATCACCATGGTACTCCTTTAACTAACTACATAGCAAGAACGTGCACGCCTACGACTGACGTCACGATAAGCACCAGTCAGCTGACAAAATGAAACAGTCACGAGTCTCAACATGGCTTTCAGCAATGTCCGGATTGTTCTGGTGTATTCTCTCGCGTTAACTACCCAGATAACAGTAAGTCCATTGTTTTAAAGTAAATAATACTATTTTCGCCCTCAGGATAATTATCAGTTTTAATTTTAGTGTTTTATTTTAATATTTTCTGCGAACTGCACTTTAACGTGCACCATTGTTTAGCTTTTTTCCGGGGAGCTAAAGCTAGCAAAGAGGCAGCTGTCAATAAAAGGCGACAGATCCTAACATCCATGTAATGTTAGTTAGCTATGGCAACACTTTTGGAACGATCGTATAGTTGGATTTCCTCATTTGTCTGGTTTGTGCCAGTAGCGTCCTTTGACTTCGTAATGGCTAAGCTGTTTAAATCTAACTACAAAGCAGATCGTTTGTGGAGTATTTTTAGCAACTACAGTGGTGTGGCCTTACCATAACTGCTAGGTAGTCGAATTTTTCGATAGCTGTTTCAACTAACATGGTAACATTAAGTGACTCAGTAACACTAGAATTGTGGTTAGCTTAGGTAAGCCAGCTGTAACTAGAAAGCCAGACCAGCTGTCATCCATGCGTACTGTGCATCAAACAGATTTTACTGTTACTGTTAATATGATATCAGTATTACAAAACGTAGAACGATATGAACGCTATGTGGAATATGTATTTTCTTTCCTGCTGCATGCAATGTTTGGTAGATTTCGTCTGGGTGAGCGAAGTATGTGTTCTGTATTTTCTAGACGTCTAAGGCGTTTCTAAAATGCATGTCTAAGCTAAAAAAGTACGTAAATGGGGGCTATCTGACCATTCGTTTAGCTGTTTTTTGAAACGCTACATTTTAGCCTGTTGATCATAAACGATAATAGTTTAGTATGTAGTCATCTGATACAGTAGGGGATATATGTTATGGTCTTGGACTTTAACGGCATATGGTAGCCCGATGGGTAGTTAATTCCTTGTGGTAAATGAGTATCATATAACTATCACTATGCAGAGAATGTGCATGACTCTCCTGAACAATTGCCAGCTTCCATTGCTGAAATACTGCAGTTTACTCCATGAGACAGTTCAGACCAGTGGTGCTATCTTTTTTTCTACTAGTGTGCTTCACCTCACACATTCAGCATAGACTACCAGAACGACTGCTTCCTCAAAGATGGAGAGCCATTCCGCTACATCTCCGGGAGCATCCACTACAGCCGCATTCCCCAGATCTACTGGAAAGACAGGCTGCTCAAGATGTACATGGCAGGCCTGAATACCATCCAGACGTGCGTACATTACCATAAGTTTCACAATACTCCCTTCATTAGTGTACTCTTCATTCACCATTCTTGCTGATGAAGCCTTGGGTTTTAGATAGTCATAAGGGAGACAGTCATAAGGGAGACCAACAATATAGTCATTTTGTTGCATTATTAGCCGAGTGCAGTGTACTTCCTCACCCAGGTTCCTGTTCACTGGTGTTCAGGTACATTCCATGGAACTTCCATGAGCCTGCTCCTAACCATTACAACTTCAGTGGAGACAGGGACCTGGAGCACTTCCTCCACCTGGCGCAGGAAGTGGGCCTCTTGGTCATTCTTCGACCGGGACCATACATATGCGCAGAATGGGACATGGTGAGTGGAGAGCACAGAAGTGGAGTCATGCTGTCATGTGAGCACTCGTGTTGCACAGATGACATCTATGAATCATTTACTGGTCACATGCTGTAATGTACTAAACAAGTGTAAGATGAAGTAAATGTAGACTTGACTATGTAATCTTAGGATTGTAGCTAGGTAAGCTGTTTATCTTAGTTGACTTGGTTGAGTAGGCACAAATGCAATAACTATTGCTTGTTTTATTTGCATAGACTGCTTTGTTGCTGTTTTTGTTGTGTTAATCAGATTAGCCTACAGGGTCCAAGTTAAACTACGCGGTCGTTCCCTGCACTTGGAACTGTACTTCCCTCTAGGGTTTTCAACACACTTGTTCCTGGTTTTGGTTATACACTTTGTTGTACATCGCTTTGGATAAGAGCGTCTGCCAAATGCCTGTTATGTAATGTAATGTAATGTAGACTGTAAAGATGGCTGTAGGAGTGCAGGTTCCAGCTCTCGCTGTTGAGATTCAGTGTTGTGGTAACTCCCCTTTCGAGCAGTGTTCTTTTGTGAACATATAACTGCATATTTGAAAGTAGTGATACTCAAAAATGTATCACAAAGAGGAGAAATTCATAATGTACCACCTCATTGCCCTGCCAAAGGCTGAATTTGAGCTATAACATATCAGTTTTTATAGACATGGCCTGATGACAAATATTTTCTGAAAAAGAAGTGATTTAATTTTACTTTTTGGACACACTTTAGAGCAGGGATAATCAACTCTGGCCCTCAAATTCAAATCCAGCCCTGGTTTTCTTTTCTCCCGGGTAATTAGTGCTACTGATTGGCCAGACTGTCTTCACACCTGACTCCCAGGCAAAAGGAGGGTGGAAAACCAGCAGGTCTCGGCCCTCAAGGACCGTGAGTTGCTGATCCCTGCTTTAGAGTGATGCCTTTCTCTGTACCTTTGTTGGGAAATGGCTAGTCCATGATGTAGGCTGCATCAGTGACATCAGTGGATCTTAAGCAAGCCACAGTTTCCAATATTGAAGAATGACTGTGAAACTGTGCTGAACTCCACACTAGAGGCAATTGTTAAAGAGACCACTAGAGGGCACTGTGTGGTTATAGTGTGCAAAGTCGCATTCTAGCATATTCTTATTTTCTGAAGCTTTCAATAAATGTCTTTCAGCAAATACTGCAGCTGTATTTTATACAATAGATATGAAGTGTGTAACTGTGTGGTCTGCTATCTTAGGGAGGCCTTCCAGCCTGGCTGCTCAACAAGAAAGATATAGTGCTTCGCTCCTCTGATGCAGGTCAGTGATATAGTGACTGGCAGACAGCCTACTGCAGCGCAAGCTGTGCTGTCCATGAATGAATATGCATTTGGCTCTGTCGATATATACTCTGTCTGACCGTATAATATGTGTGCTGCACAGTGCTGTTTTTTCCTGAAATCACACCCCTTTGCTGTAGATTACATTGCCGCAGTGTATAAATGGATGGGGAAACTACTCCCTATGATCAAACCTTTCCTCTATCAGAATGGAGGGCCCATCATTACAGTACAGGTGAGGACGATGTTACCATCATTTCTGCATATTCAAGGACTGGTGTCCATTCATTACAAGATAGGGGATTTTTGGTGTCTAATCAATTTAAGTACAGAAAAGGACAGCACTGGAGCAGTGTAAAAGAGCAACACTTACAGATGGAAAGACATAAGTTACTGTGACTTTTTCAGTTGAAATACTTCCCAAAAAAGTAATATAAGGTTATTGTTCTGTTTTTAGTTTCCTCCTAAGTGATACAGCAGAATACATGTTTTCTTGTGTGGTGTCAAAGCATATTACTTTTTTATTTTTTAAAATGCACGTGTAAACTATGGGTCATGTGCCTTAAAAAGGCACCATCTGGAGTAAACAATATTGTTTGCTCCAGGTGAAACTATTTGAAGAGGTGTGAAAATAATCTTCACAAGATTTGTGCTCAAAGGGAATTTGTTCTCTCTGCTCCAGATTTCAGCAGCTGATAAAGAAACAGTATGACTTGCCCAGCTAACACAAATTTTACTGGAAAGTTTTTCATCGTGAGAATGTTTTGTGTTAGTTGGGTAATTTGCAGCAAGATTTGTCTTTTGCATATTTCATTGAATAGATTGGCATGCCTGACATTGTTCATTTGACTTTTGGCTTTTAAAGTGTTTTTAAAACAGGAAGAGACTCTGGTTTTGATGCTCCTTTGTGTGAAATTAGGTGCAAGTTGTTTTCTTCAGTTTGAGGTGATGGAATTTATTTCTGTATACTGTGCCTGTGAAACTGACACCTGCACACAACTGCTATCAGGTGTGAATCTCTGAATCTTTCCATATTTCTCTCTCTAACTCTCTCTCTCTCTCTCTCTCTCCTCTCCCTCTCTCTCTCTCTCTTCTCTCTCCTCTTCTCACTCTGCTCTCTCCTCTCAGGTTGGAAAATGAGTAGGTAGTTACTTTGCATGTGACTACAATTATCTGCGCATCTCACTCAACTGTTCCGCTCTCACCTGGGTCAGGAATGTGTGCTGTTACCACAGATGGTGCAGGGTGGGGTACTGCGCTGTGGGGCCCTGCAGGATCTATGCTACCGTTGACTTTGGGCCAGGTCTGTCTGCCAAATCACCACACAATTAGAGTCCTCGCCTCTGTTGAAGTAGGGTTTTATGGAATGTGTGTCATTGATTAAAGTCCCTGTGCAGTTAAAGTAATGCTGTTTAATAGTTATACATAAAGAACCAAAGAAAGCAAACGCTATGATATTAAGGCTGTTTTATTCAGTTCAGATAATTTTTTTTTTAATCCTGAAAGCAACAAAACAAATAGAAATATGGCTGTAAGCAGCAATGTCAGGGGCTAATAAAATATGAGTGGTTTCTTCTCACTGCATTTGTGTGGTTGCGTGCATGTGTGACTGTGACCATCGTCTCATCTACAGGTGGGAATGTGTCTGCAGCCTTTGCTGCTCAGAGATATGCTGAGCCTCATGGGCCTCTGGTAAGAGCAGCGGAATCTTCCCCCATTTCCTGTCAGCTACATGTACTGGAGTACCCCACGCAATATAGACCAATAACTTTATCTGCATTAAGCAGAATTGTTTTAATATTGAACTACCTCCAATAATAGAAGTTATGCTGTGTTACATTAGATAACTGTGTTGCCCTTTAACAAATATATTTTTCTGTCTTCAGTTTGGTTAGAAATGGCACAGAATAATTTTTTGTTATACAATTGTCCTTAAAGGCCATGGTGTTGGCAATTTCAGTGGGACCTCCTGGTTAAATTAAGGTCAAATACATATTTTATTGCGGGTCACCACTTAGTCACGGCCTATAACTAACGGTGAATGTCCACTGCAACGTCAAACATCGCGTGTCGACGCGTCGCTTCACGTCGCCTGGCTGCTTGGGGGCGTGTCAAAAAAAGAAAATGTGGTGGGTGCTGGTGGGTGTTACGAAGTCCTGCTGAAAATGTGTTCCCGCTCATGCACCATGTATAAATATAGGAGCATCACAATATACTTTGTCTAATAAGTTAGCAAGGGAGTGTAATAACCAGAATAAAATTAACATTGCTCTCAGTATAACTGACTTAATTTGTTTAATTTAAGTTTTTGGGTTAGGGCTAGCGGAGTTAGTGCCAAGTTAACAAGCTAGCTATCTATCCTATATCAAACCGGATAATTCGCCGCCGATTTTAAATCCAGATAACATCACAATACATCTCAAACCCGCCATCGACCGCAACAAGAAGCTAGTAACAGCTGCTCTCTACCTCGTATAACACCAGGAATGCAGCTACAAAAATGAAATCCTCTTCGTAAATATTCATAAATAAATAATTAAAATGTGTTCAGATATCCTTCCAAAAATTTTTCCTTCATCCTCAAAATCCCTTTATTTTTAGACAGCTACTAATGCAGTGCTAATAGATTAACAGCCCAGTTGTGGATAAATTTGTACTACCTCCTTTTTCCTGGATAGCAGCATCTGCAAAATATGCATTTTAAATGTAAAAAATGTACATTAAAAGCTTCATCAATTTTTATCTAAAATTAGTTTATGATTAAAACATGAATTGGGTAGATGGTCTGATTAATATGTTTACCACTGCAGCCCTAGTTCCAGGGCCAGCCCTCGCATTTTGGTGGCCCTAAGCAAATCTGTTCGGGGGGGGGGGGGGGGGGGGGGGGGCTGGGGGGCGGGCGTGTTCGCTATGTAAAATCCTTTTTACATTACATTTTTATGAAATGTTCAGTTGCCATTCCGTTTAAAATTAATACCGCTAGTTCCGCGATAGGGCATGAATAACGTAACTGCGAAAATAACGTTATTTACGTTATGCCTACACTGCTGCCAACAGGTCAGCCCCCATCTACTTGCAGGACATGACTCGATTCTATGTGCCTGCTGGACCACTCCGCTCTGCGGCAGCAGGGCGCCTTGTAACCCCTCCCACCCGCCCAAAGGGATCACAGAGCTTCTCCACCCTAGCACCCCAGTGGTGGAACGAACTCGCCGTCCCTCTCCGAACCTCCCCTCACTACCCATCTTCCGCCGTGGCCTGAAGACTCATCTCTTCAGACTATACCTAGACTAACCACCACATGCTGTATATTTCACTCTAAATCTCCCCCCCCCTTTTTTTCATGACACTTGTTACATGTTGCCCCATCCCAGCACTTTTTGGTAATTTGTATTTGTCCTAATACTGTAGCTTATTCTTCTGCCTAGTTGGCTTTGCAGAAGTTAGGTCTGAATAGTGTTCACTGTGTGAACTAAACTGTGTTCTTGGCTAGAAATAGCTGTACAAAATAAGTATTGTACCTTACTGAACCTGTGTTTAGCAGTTGTCTATGACCATGAAATGCACTTTTTGTACGTCGCTTTGGATAAAAGCGTCTACCAAATAAATGTAATGTAATGTAATTTAACTTAGATAAAAATTGGATCGTGTGGCCCCCCCTCGTGGTCGTGTGCCCACCCCCAGCGGTTGTGGCCCTAAACAATCGCATAGACCGTTTATGCCACGGGCCGGCCCTGCCTATTTCAAACAAATCTTTGATGTTTATCACTGACTAGTTTAAATGAAATTTAACACTAGTAAAGTGCCATTCTCAGAAAAATCCCCAAACCTCCACCCCCGCTCTCCAAAAAATAAAAAATGTTTCCCCATTTTAACGTCAGAAAGCTTTCTACGAATTAAGTTTCTTCTCACTGGTATGTGTGATTGCAATATGAGTGACACTGGAGTTTAAACAGTCATTCAAGAATTTGTTTCCATTATTTCTGAAACCTTTCTGAACTTTCAGAAAGGGCAGTAGAAGCACAAACACCCAAATGGGGTGTTTCATCCCTAATGAGTCAAATCTTTGTCTGAGTTAAATTTCTGTCACAGGTTTCTAAGTTACTTGCTTTGTTAATTTTGCGTGTTTGACTGTCTGTGCATTTGTATATACATCTCTTTGCTTGAGTATGTGTGTAGATCCACTCCTCTCCTTGCTGCAGGTTAATTCTGAGTTCTACACTGGCTGGCTTGACCACTGGGGGGGACACCATTCTGTTGTGTCCTCTGCAATTGTGGCAAAGTCTCTCAATGAAATCCTGGCAATGGGAGCCAACGTTAATATGTAAGTAAGTGTACATATAGATATAATTTAGTCAGTCTGTGAGTTAACCACATCACTCAATCTAAGTTTAGAGACCTCATTCAGCAAAACATTTGGATATTCTTATCTACTGTCTGATATGCTTACCGAGTGCCTTTTATTACATTTGCACTTTTGGACTTTTTTCCCTCTCAAATTCTTTTTGAAGTGGCAGTTGTTATAAGGATTAATAAGAAATTGTAGTTGGACAGTTTTTTAAAAATGTATTGCGTTTTAATTCTGACATTTCTGTTGTGGAACATGAGTGGGGTGTGAGCTATAACACCACAAAGGTACATATTGGGTTTCCCCATGTGGATGGCATCCTGTCTGTTGTACAGTGGCCCCTCCTTATTTCCTTAATTATTGCATATTTGTCACACTGAAGAGAATGTTTTCAGATCTTTTGACAAAATGTAATATTACACGGGGGAAACTGAGCAAACATACATTTTTAAAATTATTTCATTTATTTTAATGAAAAAGTCATCAAACACTGTCAAAGAATAATTCTGTTCTATGCGAAAACTTCAATCAAGGTTGAGAAGCTTTAATACATGATATCATGGAGAGGAATACAGCATTCGCAATTCTCTGCAGTCCTCTGAAAATTGACAGCTTATTCAGAAAGT
>NW_026986166.1:0-6709 GCF_018555375.3 Anguilla rostrata
ATCCCTCTAAACACAAAAAGCGCCAAATTTAGAAAAATTTGCAGCTTGTTATAATGATGGGATTGTAATTGTGGTTGTAACGAAAACCAGCATAAAGGGGGGGGGGGGGGCTTCAGGAGTCTGGGAACACTGCTTGGTTCAGTCTCATATTAAATCTAAACCTTCTCCAACATCAGATTCCTGTCAGCTCACACTGGACCCCAACACAGTGAATCAACACCTTCTGTCTGAGGGGAACAGAGAGGTGACCCATGGGAATGAGATCCAGTCATATCCTGATCATCCAGAGAGATTTGACTACTGGTTCCAAGTGCTGTGCAGAGAGGGTCTGTCTGGACGCTGTTACTGAGAGACTGAGTGGAGTGGGGATGGGGAGATTTTTATAGCGGTCTCATATAAAGAGATTTGCAGGAAAAGAAGTGGTGAAGACTGTATAATGGGATATAATACAAATTATTGGTGTTTGCGCTGCTCTCCCTCCAGTCACTCTTTCCTTCCCTTCAGAAACTCTTTCTCTCCCTCCAGTCACTCTTTCCTTCCCTTCAGAAACTCTTTCTCTTCCTCCAGTTACTCTTTCCTTCCCTTCAGAAACTCTTTCTCTTCCTCCAGTTGCTCTTTCTGGCACAATAATGAGAGCACAGGTTTTTTTTTATTTAGTTAATTTTTTACTTTTTGTACCCTGGCTTGAGTCCACCACCAAACCTCCTGCCAGAAAACAGGTACGACCAGACAGATCACATCTTTCTCTGTACAGTCCCAGCTCTGCTCAGCCTGGCCTCAGTTCAGCACCATACCTCGTGCAGCTATTGGTATAAACAAGAAGTCACTCTCACTCCCTCTGTCACACAGTTTCAGAAAAACGAAACTTAACTCTGTCGCTGTCAGTAAAATGAGCAGTAAAATAGCAGAGGGCAGTATCTAGGTGAGTCTGCTCAGAATCAGGAAATATCTTCTGCTAATTCTCACATAGACTGAAAGGAACTACAGTACACTCTGAAATAAAACTATTTTGTCAATTTGTGCAGGAAAATGGCAGAGGTCAGTATCTCAGTGGATCAGGACCAGTTCAGCTGTACAATTTGTCTGGATCTACTGAAGGATCCGGTGGCTATTCATTGTGGACACAGTTTCTGTATGGGCTGTATTAAGGGCTGCTGGGATCAGGATGATCTTACTGGTGTCTACAGCTGTCCCCAGTGCAGACAGATCTTCACCCCAAGACCTGATTTAAGAAAAAACACCATGCTGGCTGAAGTGGTGGAGAAACTGAAGAAGACAGGACTCCAAGCTGCTCCTCCTGCTCACTGTTACGCTGGACCTGGAGACGTGGCGTGTGATGTCTGCACTGGGAGAAAGCACAAAGCTGTCAAGTCCTGTCTGGTGTGTCTGGCCTCTTACTGTGTAACTCACCTCCAGCCTCACTATGAATCTCCTGCCTTTAAGAAGCACAAACTGGTCGAAGCCACTGGAAACCTGCAGGAGAAGATCTGCTCTCATCATGACAAACTGCTGGAGGTTTACTGTCGTACTGATCAGCAGTGTATCTGTTTTCTGTGTGTGATGGATCAACACAGAGGTCATAAAATAGTCTCCGCTACAGCAGAAAGGACTAAGAAACAGGTAAGGACTGAAACTCTGACACATAACACTTATATTCAATGGCTACAGTAAGTAGGTTTAAGACCTCTAACGCATTGAATTTGTTTAATATATTTATGAAGTACATTTTATTTTGAAAAAGTACTGAAAGTACTGAACAAAGCAGTGATTTCCAGGTCTGAAGTCCACAGTGATAAAGCTGTAAGAGCAGGAAGTGAACCCAAGTCAGCTCTCTGTGACAGCTCTGTTCACACCCCTCAGCCCCCTATTCACTCCCTGAATGGGAATCAACACGGTTGGAGCAGCTAGTTCACTCACACAGTTTAGAAGCTTTACCTATAAGGCCAGTACATTTTACACACTGACCCATGGGTGTCATTAATTTTACGCATAATTACCGAGCGCTTGATTCAAAATGACTTATAATTTAACTGAGATGTTTACCAATTTACAACTCATTTTGACAGTTAGATAGAACTACTATGACCTTGCCTGTATACAATTTAGTGTCATATAATGTTGTGCTTTTTTTTTGTTTAGTTTTAAGCACGATGCTTGTCTTTAACAAAAGTGAACAAAATGCACAATAATGTGGGAAATCATTTTATCCCCAGATGCAGTTTGGAGTGACACAGTGTAAATTCCAGCAGAGCATCCAGGAGAGAGAGAAGGGGCTGCAGGATCTGAGACAGGCTGTGCAGTCACTTAAGGTGAGTACTGAGCAGAGGAGAAGACAACAGCTGGCTGCTGGAAGAGCCAATTCAGGGCTCTCCTCCAGTCAGCCAGTGAGGAGCCCAGTGTTGGGCCACTTTCCAGCCCTGTGGGGCTCAATCCCACTGAGCCACACAGTGGGGAACAGGCTGTCTGGGGTCCCAGTAAGAGCTGAGTGAAATGCCTAGTTAAAATGTACAGCCCTCCTCTCTTTGTGTCTCCTAACAGCACTCTGCACAGGCAGCAGTGAAGGACAGCGAGAGGATCTTTACTGAGCTGATCAGCTCCATTGAGAGAAGGCGCTCTGAGGAGAATGAGCTGATCAGAGATCAGGAGAAGGCTGAAGTGAGTCGGGCTGAAGGACTCCTGGAGCGACTGGAGCAGGAAATTGCTGAGCTGAGGAGGAGAGATGCTGAGCTGGAGCAGCTTTCACACACAGAGGATCACATCCAGTTCCTCCAGGTAACATCACTGGCTCTCTGACAGTCTGCACTATGTACATTGTACAAACATGATGAGGTATATTCCTCATTTACAAAGATGACATTTTCACAGGAATCTGATTTGAGACTGTTCTTTGTCTGTCTGTCTGTCTGTCTGCAGAACTGTCAGTCTCTCTCTGTCCCTCCTGGACCTGGAGACTTGCCCAGCATCACTGGCAGTCCACACATCTCTTTTGAGGCTGTGAGGAAATCTGTCTCTGAACTGAAAGAGCGACTGGAGCACATCAGCAACCTGAAACTGATCAAAATCTCCGAATCAGGTGGTTTAATACTTTAAGGAGCAAATACATTTTTCCAGTTTGTATTCCATACAAAACCCATGTCAAAATAGATCCCCAACCATGTCCCCTCGGTTCCTGCTCCGTGTCTTATCTTCAGGCTGTGCTGGCTGAGGCCTCTGAAGCCTCCTATGGCTGAGGACAGCCTATTGGTGAATTAAATGTCTGACATACATGTGTATCATTTAGATTTGTCTGTTTCTCTCTCTCTGTCCCTGCAGTGAAAAAAGTCTATATTCTACAGCCCAGGACCAGAGAGGATTTCTTACAGTGTGAGTGTTTGCAATGTAGCATAATATCAAAATGAGAATTTTATTCTTTATGGCATGCAGAGCTATTTTTAACATAAATATGTCTGAAGAGGGTAAATAATCCCTCTAAACACAAAAAGCACCTAATTAAGAAAAATGTGCAGCTTGTTAAAATGATGGGATTGCGACTGTGGTTGGAACGAAAACCAGCATAAAGTGGGGGGGGGGGGGGGCTCCAGGAGTTTGGGAACACTGCTTGGTCCAGTCTCATATTAAATCTAAACCTTCTCCAACATCAGATTCCTGTCAGCTCACACTGGACCCCAACACAGTGAATAAACACCTCCGTCTGTCTGAGGGGAACAGAGAGGTGACCCATGTGAATGAGATCCAGTCATATCCTGATCATCCAGAGAGATTTGACTACTGGTTCCAAGTGCTGTGCAGAGAGGGTCTGTCTGGACGCTGTTACTGGGAGGCTGAGTGGAGTGGGTATGAGCTAGAAATAGTAGTGTCATATAAAGATATCAGCAGGAAAGGGGATGATTATGTCTGTAATTCGGGATGTAATGATAAGTCTTGGAGTTTGCGCTGCTCTCGCTCCAGTTACTCTTTCTGGCACAATAATAAGAGCACTGAAATCCCTGTTCCCCCCTCCTCCAGAATAGGAGTGTACCTGGATCACAGGGCAGGAACTCTGTCCTTCTACAGCGTCTCTGACACAATGACCCTCCTGCACAGAGTCCAGACCACATTCACTCAGCCCCTCTATCCTGGGTTTTGGGTTGATGTTGGATCTTCAGTAAAACTGTGTGATCAAAGTGAATAAAATGTAAAAGATGAAATTTGAGGGTCTAGTGAGGGACTCGGACACCTCTACCAGCACTGGGGTCAGAGAGGCACATTTTACACAGTTCTACACCTCTACCAGCACTGGGGTCAGAGAGGCACATTTTACACAGTTCTACACCTCTACCAGCACTGGGGTCAGAGGGGCACATTTTACACAGTTCTACACCTCTACCAGCACTGGGGTCAGAGGGGCACATTTTACACAGTTCTACACCTCTACCAGCACTGGGGTCAGAGGGGCACATTTTACACAGTTCTACACCTCTACCTGCACTGGGGTCAGAGGGGCACATTTTACACAGTTCTACACCTCTACCAGCACTGGGGTCAGAGGGGCACATTTTACACAGTTCTGAGAGAAGCCAAGGAGTGTGTGGAGGTCTCTTCTCCATAGACTGTCCCAAAATCACTGTGCAGGGTCTTATCCACAGGTACTATGGGACAAAGGCAGAAAGGAGGGGGGGGGGGGGGGATCATAAATGTACAACGTGTGGAGTTAGCAGAGCGCATTTATATATTTTTTTTTCTGTGCATTAACGGCTTCATATTTCTCTGCAGATGTAATGTCTGTGTTCATTCTGATAAGCGTTTACAGTGCTCTTGATTTCCATGTGAGTTATGAAATGTGCACAAGCTTTTAAACATGTGATAACGTAAGTCTTTAACCTGCAAAACAGCCAAGATAGCAAGATATAAATGCTGGCGTAGAAACTTAGAGGCTTAGGGTGAAATCCTTCTTACTTCAAGAGCAATCAGAGTGACCACTGAGCTCTAATCAGTTATTATACATACACTATCATAGTTCAGGTGTTTTCATTTATCAAACTTAGGGTTTTTAATCTATGTATTTCTCATTTTTATTTCTCCTTTGTTTAAGATCATTTATTTTCTCCTATACAGTGAGTCATAACAGCTTATATCATAAACACAGAAATCATATCATGTATTCTTTTTTTTTGGGAAATAGGGTCATGTGATCATCTTTGTATTTGGCACAGATGTTGGCACTTGAATGAATCTTTTATTTTTTATTTATATGCTGAAAACACCACATTGTACACCTGCAAAACATTATTCTAATTGAAAAGAACTGTATGACGATCGATTGGGGTGCTGACAATTTTTTTTATTATGTAAGGTTTTTTTGGATTCAATAAACTGTGCTAATGCTTTAAGGATTGTTGTCTGGATTTTGCGTCTGGTTAGAAACAGAACCTTATTTCTGAAGGCTATCGGGTAATAACCTGTACCTCACATAAACCAGCCAAATAGATTAGTCAGAATAAGGTCGGAAACATAACCTATGTCAGTACGCGAATGCAGCTCGAATCGAGCTACGCAAAGTCTGTTTCACGCGTCGCTGCGTTCTAAAATGCGTCACCTGAAATTCTTGACGCAACGCGAGCTGCAGTTTCTAGCGTCGCAGCGAGGGGGCGCTATAGCAGGTAACAACAGGATGAAGTCTTCTTTCATTTGTGTTTTTTTCCGCTCTGTCTTTTGCAGCTGGATCGCCCCCTTGAGGACTCGGGGTTTATTACCTCCACAGGGACGTAAGAGCGCACGCTGAGTTTGAGTATGTGCAGCTGAGCCGTGCGTTAGCAGTGTGTGGGCCTGGCGTTGTCATTTGCCGTTCGCGTACTTGCGTAGGGAATGTTTCCGGCCCAAGAGTGGGGAGAGGTGGGCTGAAAACCTTTTGTGCCTCCTCTTAGCCTGCCTCGCTGGCCTTCCTGCCTCATTCGCGGTAGCACTCCTGGAGGAAAGTCAGGGATATTCGCTGCAATGGGTCCAGGAGCGTCCCCCAGCTGCACTGAGCCCAGGAGCGTCCCCCGGCTGCAGTGGGCCCAGGAGCGTTCCGCGGCTGCAATGGCTGCTCCCATGTAGAGTCCTGTGCCATTGTTAGGCTGGTCTAACTAATCTCTCTCTCCGTCTCCGTATTTTAGAACAGCACACTAAAGAGCGCATCAACAGAGAGTCTGACTGAGAACGAACGCCTGAATCAGTCCAGACTGAGAGCTGTGAGCAGCCGTGCAGTGAGAGAGACTGAGTGTTTTACGAGCTGCTGAAAGTCTGCTCTCTGTATCTACACTCCCTGATCTGCTCAGCCTGGCCTCAGAACAAAACACCACGCCTCCAGCAGCTGTGGGCTGAACCAGGAAGTCACTCCCACTCTCTCTGTCATGCAGTTTCAGGGAAACGAAAACTTAACTCAGTCTCTGTCAGTGTGAGCAGTAAAATGGCTGAAGGTGGAGGTTTACTGGATCAGGACCAGTTCAGCTGTGCGATTTGTCTGGATCTACTGAAGGATCCGGTGACTACTGCCTGTGGACACAGTTTCTGTTTGGGCTGTATTAAGGGCTGCTGGGATCAGGATGATCATACTGGTGTTTACAGCTGTCCCCAGTGCAGAGAGACTTTCACCCCAAGGCCTGTTTTAAAAAAAAGCACTATGCTGGCTGAAGTGGTGGAGAAACTGAAGAAGACAGGACTCCAAGCTGCTCCCCCCTTTCCCTTTGCT
>NW_026986167.1:0-10333 GCF_018555375.3 Anguilla rostrata
GTCTGTCTAATCTTTCTGGAGGCAGAGGAGTAAAATTGTTAAATTGACTGATCTTATCGATGCGTTTTTTTTAAACCACAGGTAGCCTAATACCGTTTGGCTTGTAGTGTAAGTGAACTAAAGTAAAATCTCTCTATGTTGCTCCCGTGGAAAAGAAAGAAAGATAACATACACGTCCATCATTCACAACAATTGCACAGCTTAACTGAACTGTGTGGGATCGGAGTGGTGGTTTGCAAACATATTTTAAATACACACATTTGGATGATTCATCTCCTGATTCCAAATCAGCATAGGTTTGACTTACTCACAGACATTGCTAAGCAAGGAAGCAAGCCTATATCCACACGGCAAGGCTGTCACATGTGCCTATAGAATATATACATTATATATCTACCTATAGAATGCTTAAATGTCCGGTCCAGAGACCGGGTAACCCGGCATGGGAAGCTGCAGATACCACAGCACATTCAGCACTTACTGAGTAAATAATGCCGGAGCGAACAGATTAAAGAAAAAGACGCCTATACACTACAATCTCGCAGTTAGTCTTAATACGCTTTCAAAACTGCAGTTAGTATGTATGGTGCAGTCCTACATTGATGCATTCTTTTATGTAGCCCCAAGGCAGAGGCTAGTGGAAAAAACCTCTATGGTTTTCCTGTCAACTTAATGTACTTGTAGGTTTCCTGGATTTTTCACTAGATGTTGCTGTCAGTGCAGGATCACCCAGCTCCTGCCAAAGGAAATCACATGATTTTGTTTTTAAGTGTGTTCTTGACGCATGACCTGGCACATGATGGAATGTGCTGGATTAAGAGTTTGTGTGTCAATCTTTCCTCTAATTTTGAACAGTGAATCGACTTCATCACTTACAACACATCTAACTGTAATGCTAATATTGTCTTGGATATTACTGTTTGAAAGCTTTGCCTGATGAAAGAGTTTTATTTTTTTGTCCCCTAGCAAACTCTGAAATCATAAACCTACACCAGTCCTCCTTTGGCTCCCACAACTATACGGTGAGCTGGTCCGTGCAGAACATCTCCTCCATCTCCAGCTTTAAGGTGTACCACCAGGGGGAGCTCCAGAGCTCCACGCTCCTCACCTGGCACACAGTGACAGGCCTGCTTCCCTGCCAACAGTACAGCTGCAGGGTGGAAGAACTGTGTGGGGACAGCACGGTCATGAACGTTAGCACCATCCAGACAAAAACAGGTGGGCCAATAGCGTTGGGGGGCGGGGCTGTCTGTATTGGGGAGGGGCCTGGCTGTGTGGGGGAGGGGCCTTGCTGTTTTGGGGAAGGGTCGGGCTGTGTGGGGGAGAGGCCTGGCTGTGTGGGGGAGGGGCCTGGATGTGTGGGGGAGGGGCTTGGCTGTGTGGAGGAGGGGACTGACTGTTTGGGGGAGAGGCCTTGCTGTTTTTGGGAGGGGTCGGGCTGTGTGGGGGAGAGGCCTGGCTGTGTGGGGGAGGGACCTGTCTGTGAGTGGGAGAGGTCTGTTTAAAAAATGGGCTATAAACAGTCAACTTTATGAAAAGGATGATCATCTGAATCCAGTGATTTGACAGGTGATAATAGGGGTCTGATGGACATCTGAATCCAGTGATTTGACAGGTGATAATAGTGGTTGATGGACATCGGAATCCAGTGATTCGACAGGTGATAATAGAGATCTGATGGGCATCTGAATCCAGTGATTTGACAGGTGATAATAGTGGTTGATGGACATTGGAATCCAGTGATTCGACAGGTGATAATTATGGTCCAGCTGACTTCCTCTGCTTTACCAGTTCAGAGGTGCAAATGACAGATAGTGGTGTGACAGATAGCCACACCACATCAGTAGGTTGAATGGGTGGAAAACCTACACTTGTGGGTGAATGCACTTCTGTGGTGGGCTTAATTATCTATTGATCAAACACTTGTCGACTCTTATTGGAGAGAGATGTCATTGTCAGTCTCACAGAAGAACAGAAGAATTGTCTGTTTCAAACTCATTAATGCTTGTCTCAAATATTTTTGGAATTGGTGCAATGTATGTTTAAATAATGTAAAATGTTTATTGCTCATTAAAGGAGTACCATGGTGATTTTCACACTTTCTCGGTTTTATGTGCTATTTGCACAAGAGGCATTGAAGAAACACAATGAGCAAAGTATTAAATATGTCCGTTCTGTATTTTTGGAGAAATATGCGTTTTAAATTCATCGTCCTATTTTCAACCGGTTGAGAAAGTTGTCATTTTGCTACGTCACTAATACAGTAACTACTCCCATTTCCACGCCCCATAAAGAAATCTGACAGCACACACCGTCCTGCTGTTCAGACAATGCAAATATTTGACTAACGTTAGGTTCACTTAAATTAGAGTGCCTTTAGATTATTTCTGGTTATATTCATTTAGCTAGCTAGCTAACGTTAGCTAGCTAGGAGGTTTGCTTTCATAAGGCAATGTTATCGATAACGTTAGCTTGCTAGTTTGCTTTTATGAGGACGTTATAGTTGTGCTTTTATCTTAACTTGGCTAGCTAGATATCAAAATTATAATTGGATATAAGTCAACGTCCTTACCTTAGCTATCTACCGATACTTGATATACTAGCCCTACTAAGCTAGCTAGCTTGTGAAAATTCAGTCTCCCAAAGAGAGCGTATCATGGGGGTAGCTATGGAAACGGGGCACGGTCTGTCAATCATAGCTAACTGACAGTTCTCATTACCACGCCCAGACGGTTCGGGTGAATTTTTATCGTGGGAAATTTAGGCTTAGAAAAATACGTTTTAAAGTACATTGAAATGGATGAAGAATAAAAAATTATGCACATTTGTTTTGTTGTTGCCTGAAGACAACTGGGAAGTGTCATGTTCAACCACCATGGTATTCCTTTAACTGTTCTAGATGAAAACTGAACATTTTTTTGAACTTGCACTTTTTCTCCATTTCTCCAAATGTTGTTGTTGGTAAACTGCAGGTTGGAAAAATATTTTGGTCTTTCCACATGCCCTTTGTCTTCGGTGAGGCACCCTCAAATTCCACCCCACACCGTGCTGCGCCCTTTAGCAACCAACTCCAAGCTTGCGTTAGGCCAGGATAATCCCAAAGTCATTTAGGAAGGAGCTCTGGTGAAGTGTTGGGGAGGCCCTGATGAATGTTTGCTGGTTTGCTCTGCCCACAGGGCCTGGTGAAGTGTTGGATCTCCGATTTAGGCAGAAGGACTCGATAGCCCTGTGGAGCGGCAGGTCTGGGGTGGGCGTGGCCTTCTTGTACCGCCTCTCTGAGAGGGGTGGCCCGAGCGTCCGGAAGGGGAGGCTGGCAGGCCCCCCCCTGCCTCTGCCGGGCCTGAGGCCTGGCTCCCCGTATGACCTGGAGGTGGTGCCAGAGTGCGAGGGTGGCGAGCGTGGAGCTCCAGCTGTGCTCTACTTCATCCCAGAGGAAGTCCCTGGCAGTGCCCCCAACGATGCCCCTGGAGACATCCTGCTACCCAGAGTTGTTGACTCTGCAGACCAAACAACAGATCGCCTCGGTCAGTGTTAAAGCAGGCTGGTACTGACTCGGTCAGTCTTAATGCAGGCTCGTACTGACTCGGTCAGTGTTAAAGAAGGCTGGTACTGACTCGGTCAGTCTTAAAGCAGGCTGGTACTGACAGACCTCCTTGGTCAGTGTTAAAGCAGGCTGATACTGACAGACCTCCTCAATCAGTGTTAAAGCAGGCTGGTACTGACTTGGTCAGTCTTAATGCAGGCTCGTTCTGACTTGGTCAGTCTTAATGCAGGCTCGTTCTGACTTGGTCAGTGTTAAAGCAGGCTGGTACTGACTCGGTCAGTGTTAAAGCAGGCTGGTACTGACTCGGTCAGTCTTAATGCAGGCTCGTTCTGACTTGGTCAGTGTTAAATCAGGCTCGTTCTGACTTGGTCAGTGTTAAAGCAGGCTGGTACTGACTCGGTCAGTGTTAAAGCAGGCTGGTACTGACAGACCGCCTCTTTGTTTTGAAGTTGGCCTGAATTATCTTATTAAAGGCTTGCGTATGTGGTTGCATACACAGGTGCAAAAATTTGACATTTATTCATAACCACGGACTCTGGTCAGGCCCACGGTAGGTCTGTGTCCTGAAGGCTGGTAACATGGGCTGGTTGCAGAAAGCTTTCATTCAGACACATTTTTACATCAGTGTTTGTGCCCCTAACCCCCCAACTGTAGGACTGCAGGTTCATCTCCCCAGCCATGAAATGTTCCTTGTTGTGCCATGGACAATGCCGCCATCGCTGGAGGATCCGAGGGCAGAAGCTCGAGTCCTGCTGGAGGGCATTATTAAAAGCAAGGTGGGTCCTGTTCCCGGGTCCTAGCAGTCATTGCCGCTTATCCCACCGTTCTGTTTATAGCGTTTTGTAGTACATGTTTTCACAGCATTATTTTAGTTGAACTTTTATCACCTTCAACAAAATTGAAAACAGTCACTTTTGATAATCACTGCTGGTGTTTTTACAAATCTCAGATTCAGATTTGATCAGGCTAAAGTTTGCCTAAAATCCTGAAATGGACGGGCCCTTGTGCACCCCTGCTGTGGTTTGTACAAGCGAGACTATCCTCCTCTCACTTCTTCACTTGGGACAGGCCTCTGTTAGTCACCTGGGCACCTGCAGTCAGCCTGTGCCAACTGTGCATGATAGACGGACCAGCTTTACAATTTTCTTTTTGGTTTCCATTTCCTTTTTACCAGCTGCAGAACTTACTGAGTAAGTTCTGGCCAAAAGCGGAGGTGCAGCTGATCTCGTTTGAAGACGGTGAGAGGAAAACAAAAACCAAGATCACTTTTGAAAGCTTTGATGTTTCCAGCCAGGATGGGGTAGTGATCCTCCGCCCTGAGGAGCAGCTGCAGCATATTATCTCTCTCGGCCACGCCCACATCACCGTCACAGATGACAGCATCTACTGGGACGGTAGGTGCGAGACATGCTGGGGGATTTGTGTGTGATGGGTAGCTGACAGAGGAATATTGGCTGTTCTGTTCCCAGTGAAATAAAACCCTTGTGTGTGTGTGTGTGTGTGTGGACTGGTGGACTTGGTCCACAGGGGTGGTGTGATGTGCCTAGTGCTGCCCCCCTGAGCTAGCGTAGCTGCATGCTTGTCTGCTTGCTTGCTTCTCGTTCCCAGGCACTGCCGCTGACTAACTCAACTGAGTTTTGGAAAAGCAGAGTGCGTAAGTCTTTCCTTATCAGTACATAGCCTCTCCATCACCCAGACCTCTACTGTGCCTCCTCGTTGACAGTCCATGGTAACCGTGTGCTTTGCAGCCTTGGGCCAGACAGCAGGGGGTCTCGGAGCTGCAGTGGACCCCAGAGGTAGGCAGCACAGGCCCACCGGCATGTGGACATGTCATGCCACCATCCACTGCCCCAATGCCCAATGGGTGCACTTGCACGTACTATGGCTACGGAAGTAAACCCCTAATGATAAATCTTTGGAGAAACCCCGCATTAGGCAGTCACCAACAGACCGGTGTTCTGGCAGTCTTCTGCAACTCCCCTCTACAGAAGGTCGTCATGAGCTCTTCATGCCACTGGAAAACATAGGGTGGATCCAAGACAGTGAGGGTAGAGACTGCGCACAACTACCTTCACTCTAGTCTATTAATTGCGCAAGCCTGCTTCAAATACCCTACCCCATTCCCACCCCAACCCCCACCCCCTAAGTCCTGCGGCGATGGGGAAGGGCGGTGGATACAGGTCAGGATGTGACTGGGAGTATCTTGTCTAACCCTGCGCGCAGGCGGCGTGGGAAAGATGGTCGCTGAGGCTCGGGATGGAACAGCGTGCCTCTCCGGCAGCTCCTCATGTGACTGAGCAGCCCCGCCCTGCTCACCCTGAGAGGGAAGGGCTTGGAAAATGTGGCCTATAAAAGGTCTGTTCCTCTTCAACCCGGGCAGCCTACCGCAGCTGCCGGGTCATCCCTCATCCGGTCGAAAATTAACAAAAAAAAAAACCCACATAAAAATCACAATTGCGACCTGGAATGACCGAACTCTCCTGGATGTACGTGATGATTGCTGTAGTCCCCGAAGAAGAACAGCGCTGGTTGTGCACGAGCTGAAGAGGTACAACATCGACATTGTGGCCCTCAGCGAAATCCGCTTCCATAGCGAGGACTCTATAACAGAGATGGGAGAAGGCTGCACTATCTTCTGGAAGGGGCTTCCGGAAGGCTCCTGTCGCCTCCATAGTGTAGGTTTTGCTGTGAGGACAAGCCTACTTCAGATCCCAGAATCCCCAGTTGGCATCAGTGAAAGACTGATGACCTGGCGGATTCCCCTCACAAACCATCGCTATGCCGCCCTCATCAGCACATATGCCCCAACACTGGTTGCTGACCCTGAGTGCAAGGAACTCGTCTACGCCTCCCTGCACTCCGCCATAAATAAAACGGCATCCACTGACAAGCTCATTCTCCTAGGCGATTTTAACACAAGAGTGGGCTCTGACAGTGGATTATGGAAGGATGTGCTCGGACATCACGGTGTTGGCAAGCTTAATGACAACGGTCTCCGCCTCCTTACTCTCTGCTCTGAGCATCAACTGGTCATTACAAACACCTTCCAACTCAAGAACAAATTCAAGACCTCCTGGCAACACCCCCGCTCTAAGCACTGGCATCTCCTGGACTACATCATTGTCCGCCAAGCTGACAGGAAGGAGGTGCGAGTCACCAGGGCCATGCATGGAGCCAGCTGTTGGACAGACCATCGCTTGATCAGAGCCAAACTCAACCTGGAAATCCGCCCTCATCCACCATGCAGGAAGCTCAACTGTGATGCACTGAAGTCCACGCACTCAATCAACCAGCTCAGTTAACAAATTGCAAACCATCTGTCTAGGATCCCCGAAACACCAGCAGATCCCAACATCAGCTCTACCTGGAGCACCCTACATACTACTCTCTGACCTCCCCTGCCTGCCCCCTGTCAACCATTTGGACCCGCCCCCCCCCCAGTTTCTCAGAGGTACACAAAAACACTATGGGCCTCAAGAACCACGAGAGCCTGGGACTTGACAGAATCCCGGCAGAAATACTAAAACATGGGGGATACCTCCTTACCCGTAGAATACACCAACTGATCACTGCCATCTGGTCATCTGAAGTCATCCTGCAAGATTGGAAGGATGCTAACATCATCACAATCTTTAAGCGCAAGGGTGACAAAGCAGACTGTGGTAACAGCAGAGGTATCTCCCTCCTATCAGTGGCCGGGAAGGGGCTAGCATGGATCGTGCTACTCTGCCTAGCAACCCATGTAACTGAAGACATCCTGTCCAAATCCCAGTGTGGCTTTAGGCATGATCGAAGCACTGTGGACATGATCTTTGTTGCTAGACAGGTACAGGAAAAATGCAGAGAACACCGCAAAGACTTGTAACTAGCGTTCATTGATCTGTCCATGGCCTTCAACACGGTAAACCAGGAATTGCTGTGGGAAGTACTCTGGAAGCTGGGGGTTCCACCAAAGTTCAGGAACATCGTACGGCAGCTCCATGACGGGATGCAAGCCTGTGTGAGCATCGGTGGTCAACAATCCCCAATCCCCTGTGGATGTGGGTGTCAAGCAAGGGTGTGTTCTAGCCCCAACTATTTTCAACATGTTCCTCTCCACCATCACCCTGCTGTCTCACAAATCCCTGGATCCCACAGATGGGGTACAGATACAGTACAGACTGGATGGAAATCTTTTTAATATCCGCCAACTTCAAGCCTTCACCAAAACCACCACCCAACACATCCTGGAGCTACAGTACGCTGATGACTGTGCTCTCCTCGCCCACTCACCAGAATCCCTACAGCGTGAGTTAAATGTGGTTGCTTCCATATACAGCGCCATTAGTCTCCAGATCAACATCAAGAAAACGCAGATAGTTGTGCAAGAGTCCATCCCCCAACTACATGCGCCTACCTTCACCCTTGATATTCATCCTCTGTCTGTGAAATGCCTGAAATGTAAATGAGAAACAGGTGGACAGATAGCTCATGCGATGCAACATTGTTTTAGGGCGGGCATGGTGGCATAGTGGTTAGCACTGTCGCCTCACAGCAGGAAGGTCGTGGGTTCGAATCTCGGGTTGGGGTTTTTCTGTGCGTGTTCTCCCCATGTTTGCGTGGGTTTACTCCGGGTACTCTGGTTTCCTCCCACACTCAAAGACATGCATGTTAGGTGCGCTCCTGCAGGTGCCCTTGACCAAGGCCTCAGAACTGGAGTTGGTCCCCAGGCACAGCACAGAGAGGCAGCTGCCCACGGATCCTAGGTAACTAAGGATGGCTCAAATGCAGAGGAAAAATTACCCCATGGGGTTCAATAAAGTGTATATCATCTTCTATATAATGGTTAGGAACTCCTAAACGCTGCTGCCATATAACACTCCAGTCATGCTGAGGAGGCTCAACTAGTTTCTCCTGAGGAGGGAGTCATTGCCACATTGAGGGGAATGCAGGGTATCCCAGGCTCAGTAAAAACTGTGGGAGACGAGGTCTTATCTCACCTCATGACAGTGAGTCTGGTGTCCAGAGGCTATAGCAACGCCCAGCATTCACATACTGTGTTCTCTGTGTGACTGAGTGGAGCAGCAGTAGGGGTGGATGGTATGACGATATTAGATTGTGAACGATTAAAATGTCTCCACGATCTGCCTTTCCAGAGAGATCGGGTGTGAGGTGGTGGCACCTCACACGCATTGGCTCTGAGTTAATTGTCCCTGATGAGGGGCAGGTGTGGGAGTCCTATATCTAGCCCCTGGTTTCTGGGGTTCAGCGCACACTCATTGTTTGTTATGCTCTTGGTGTGTAGGGGTGTAAGAATCTGCAGAAGCTATTGCATTGATCCTATCTACAATATTTGATCACCATTTAGTTTTTTCTCTGAGCTGATTATCTCAGCGCTGTGGAGGACATTTTGCCCTCGTCTCTTTAGTTTTCCTTTCGTTTTCTACCCGCCGGGCTGCGAGTGTCATTTTTCTTTTGTAAGTTACTCCACTCTGTTTTTCTAGTGGGGTTTGACTTTCTGGGTAGCTACGCTGCAGCGGTGTTTCGTTTCATTTAGTTTTCTGAGTCCACTGACAGAAGCTTCAGTGAGTGGAGGGAGCGATTATTTAGCTCTTATTTGGTATTTCCCCTGTCCCTTTCTATCGCTCGGCGGTTTTGTGGTTACCCCTCGGGGTTAACTTTTAGATCCCCTCGGTCCGCAATTGCGTCCCACCTTCCCCAACCGTGCCATCGGGAGTACCGGGCTCCACTGAAACTGCACATTCTGTCAGTTGCTCTGAGAACGCTCATACACGGCATCCAACGTTGTTTTCTCAGCCAAACCTAAAATCACACTCTTCACTAGTCCCTGTTGCGCCTCCCCTAACAGACACACCAATAAACCAATAATAACAAACGGTAGCGCCTTGGATTTATTTTCCTCCCCCTTTTTTATCTGACAACATAGTGGCATGGCTGACGGAGTTGGTCCCTAAAAAAGTTTGACGTCTGTGATATGGAACTGGTTTGGGTTTTCCAAAACCGACACGGTGCGAAACACCGTTATTTGCAAAGTTTTCAAAGAAAATGTTCGCACATCGGATGGCAACACGACGAACCCTTTTAACCACCTCAGGAGAAAGCACCCCAAAGAGCACGCGGAAAGCCAAACAATCAGGGGGTCTCACGTGAGTGCCTCAGGCACAGCCACGCAGCTAGAGGCTAGCGGTAGCGGTACAAAGCCAAAACAAACAAGTGCAGAAATCTGGTACTTTGGCCCAAATGGTCTGTGTTATTCTTTTTCTTTTAGGTTTTGTTTCCTTGAAGGGGAATATTTTCTTAAATGGGGATATTAGTTTGATTGACTGTTCATTAACTTGCAAAATAATGTTAAAAACCAACATGAAAAAGGATTGTGATCATTCCTGAAAAAAATTGTGATATGATATTTTTGCCATATCGCCCACCACTAAGCAGCAGTGTACTTGTGTACTTGTGTTCTCTGTGTGACTGAGTGGAGCAGCAGTATACTGTGTACTTGTGTTCTCTGTGTGACTGGGTGGAGCAGCAGTATACTGTGTACTTGTGTTCTCTGTGTGACTGACAGTATACTGTGTAACCCACAGACCCAGATGAGTGTGACTCCCCTGCCCTGAACAAGTGCAGCTCCAACTCCGTCTGCATCAACACCCTGGACTCATTCACCTGCGTGTGTGAGCCGGGGTACTACAGCCTGAGCCCCATCCTCAGCCCTGCCTGCCACGGTATACACGCGCACACACACACTCACACACACACACAAACACACAACACACACTCTCGCACACACGC
>NW_026986168.1:0-5906 GCF_018555375.3 Anguilla rostrata
TTTTGCCCAATTCATTCTCCTCAGTATTGCTTTTTGTAAGACTCCAAGAGTTGTGAGAAAGATGCAGGAACTGTAAATAATCAGTATTCTTTATTCCACAGAAGGGGAATCAGTTCACACAACAAAGATGCATGTCCAAATTCCACAGAGTTGTACAGTCTCTCTGGGCATTTATAACAGTCATGTTACATCATTCTGTGTTTGCATTCAGCTCAGCCAATCATCATTCATTATGTTTGCTGTTCTCCTAAATAAGGTCAACATGGTCAGATTTTATGCTTCCCCTCCCATCTGAACAACAATATTATTAATTAGGAACAATGGATAATATTGATTAATATTAATTAATTACGTTACGAAAAATACACACATATATAAAATGTAACATTTTAACTCCAACATCTCCCTTTTAACACATATGAATATAATGAATATAGGCTTTACAATCAATAAAAGGTTAACATGTCAGGTCTCACTCATTTAAGATGGCTCGACCGGCCTCATCTTTAATTATTGTATATAGTTACAGCATTAGCAAATCACTACTTATTACATTTTACTGGATACCCAGATAAGGTCAATAAGTTTAGATTTTTTGTTTTAGAGAGTAAGCTTGGGCCAAACTCCTTCTCCAGTACAGGCCCCCTCCCTTCTAAACTACAATGTTATTATTCAGTAACCATGAACTATGGATAATATTGATTAGTTATGTTAGTAAAAATACACACACACGCATATATATATTTTAACCCTGTCAGGCCCATACCCGAGTGAGGGTAAACATTGCCAAATAAGAGGCAGAGGAAGTTGATTTTAAAAAGTTGATGCTTTCCCCCCCAAAAAAACGGTGTTGGAATTTATTTACAGTGGGCAGAGCAGAGATATGTCATCTTATCCCGGAAACATATAGACATACACAAACTAACAAAAAACAAAAAAACAACAAAAGATTTCAGGTTGCAAATACTTTCAAGAACACTTAAATTCTTGATAACTTACAATTCAGTTGTTGTATAACCTATGACCTTTTCCACTGAGATCCCACCACAGACTAACTTGGGCCAGGGATCAGAGCTACTACAGTACTGGTACTGGTAGCTCCTCCCTCCAGCCAAACCAACTCATCAATTAATCAATTATCTTTTACTTTTCATATTTCAAAATCACCGTTAAGGCATAATGTGTAATAGCATTTATATTGACCGAACAATGTAAAAATTACAATTGCAAATTTCTCTATTTCCTACTATACTAGAAAGTAACCCAAAACCGCAACTGCCATGGCTCTTCCCAAAAGGAAAGGACTGAGCATGCACCAGAATTATTGTCAAACATTTTAACCCCAACTTTGTCATATATGCAGTCCTTTTTGCTGTTTTACTACTGTCTGGACATTCTGGGAAAACATTTGTCAGCTGCTACATTTAATTTATTTGAATGAAACGCTGATCATTACAGTTTTACAGTTGGTGAGATTTTTGAATTTCGGCCTTGTTGGGAAGAATCTTCCATGTGCTTGCACTTTGCTCATCAAGTGTGTAACACACAGGGTGAGAAGGACTAGGGTGTCTGGACTTTCACTGCACAGCTGTACGTGTTCCTTGTCCGGGTCCTGGTCCTTATCCTCATGCTCGTCCTCTTCCTCATCCTCATGCGTGTACTCATCTTCATGCTCATCCTTGTCCTCATGCTCATCCTCATCCTTGTCCTCATCGTGGTTTGATTCTTCCTGCAGCTTGTCAATGATGGCAGAAATGAGATATTTTCTTTCCCTTCTTGTCTTCTCCAGGAAAGACTGCTTTACCATCAGTTTTTCATTGGCTTTGAATGAAAGGCTCATCATGACAGATTCACCACAGATGAGAATTCCGACTGTCACGCCTGATGGGAAGAGTTTATCTGTTTGCACTTTGAGAATGAAGTATGTAACATACAGTTTGAGCAGGGCTGGGGTGAGCGGACAGCCACGGTGCAGCTGTATGAATTCCTGGTCCTGGTTCTGGCCTGATCTTCTCAGCAGCTTTTCAAAGATGGTGGAATCAAGAATGGGATCTTGTAGTGCTTTTATTGCCTCCTCCAGCAAAGGCCACCTTACCTTCTGTTCTCTTTCAAGGTGAATCAATATCAGACCCTTGATTTCGTTCTTTTGCTTGTCTGCTTGCACTGTCACATCTTTAAAATGCTTCTCCAGGTGTCTGGCCAGCACTGTAGCCAAGACTAAATAGTCAACATTGAAGAAGTGGTAGGAGGTGTCATCCAAAAATGGGATTGAGCCATTGAAGTACATCAGAATAACTGCATCCATTGTGTTATCAAGCATTTTGTTAAACTGAACTTTGAAATAATTTACCATACGGGGATAGTTACTCTTAAAGAAACAGGCTGGAATGCCATCAGGTCCTGGGTGTTTTGGGTTAGGGAGAGAATGTGCAGCCATTGCGATGTCAACACTTTTGATTCGGTCATTGCCATAGGAAAAATCAAGAATCTGGTTCAAAAAAAATGTTTTCTTTATCATATCAGTTTCTGGATGGGGACCATGGCTGGATAGTGTTGAGGTAAACTGGAGCCAGAGAGGTTTATGGTCTGAGCGCTTTTGAGTGTTAGGGATCTTGCAGGTTTTAACTCGCCACATGGACTCTTCCTGCATGAAAATGTAATCTAACCTGGACTTGCTATTGTTTTGAGAGTAAGTGAATTTTCTTTTTGTTGGATTTATTCTTCTCCAGACATCCACAAGGTTGAGGGATGCTGTGAATTTCTCAACACATTCTCGCAAAGCGGCATGGTGGTCCTGTGTTTCTGTAGGTGTCCTGTCCAAGTACGGGTTGAGAGTAGTGTTGAAGTCTCCTCCAATCACCAACTCTCCTTCAGCACACTCATGCAGGTATGGCAAGAGTGTGTCTACAATATCTCTCTCTGATGGATGGTTATACACATTCGCAAGGGTGTACAGCTGGCCTCGTATTTTACATTTTACTATACTGTAACTTCCAAATGTATGTATATCGTCCTCAATGAACTCATAATCAATGTCCTTTTTAATGAGGATGCCTACTCCTTTCCTTCTTGGATCATGCACTGTGAAGAAGGCATACCATTCTCCTAACTTGTCAAATACACCAGTGTCCTTTGGTCCGATGTGAGTCTCCTGCAGAAAGACAATGTCTACTTTCCTTTTTATAATTGTCTGTAGATCTCTGATGTAAGCCATTTTACTTTTAAGGCCATTTATATTCCAAGTCAGAAGAGATATCTGAGCATCATCTTTGCTCATGGCTGCAATACATGAAGATCCCCTGCTTTGAAGTTCACATAAGTACAGTTCCCTTGCTTCAGATTTCACATGCGGTAGAGTTCCCCAGCTTCAGGCATCACACACAGTAGAGTTCCTCTGCTTCAGGTGTCATATATAGTACAGTTCATCTGCTTTAGATGTCACATGCAGTGTTCTCTTGCTTCAAATCTGACACTCCGCGTTATATACCTGTGTGAAAAAGCAGGCCTGTGTCAGATGAAGAAGATAATAAAAGGCACATCAAGTGATTTAACACTTCTGATCTCCTGAATAAGTGCATTGTCAGTGCTATAGCCCTGTTTATGTACACAGGAAAGGAGCTCTAGATCTGCAGTCACAGCTGCTGTGGTCTGCACTGTATGTCACAGACTGTACTGTAGAGTTCCAATACTTCCTATGAGAGGCTCTGTTATCAAATGGGAGCATTATGTTATGTCAGGGCTGTGTAAGTAACTGAGAATGAAGCTGGAAATCCCAGACAAACTGCCCATCTAGTGCAGTCTGTGTTTGGTATCCCTCATGACACAGAAGATTCCTTATGCCTACCTGCTGTCCATTCACAGTTCTGTGAAAATATAATTAACTTAATGTGCTTGGTGCCATAATTTCAAACCAATGATAGATCAAATAGTAGACGGCCAGATAATGTACTTCAGGGCCAAGAATAATTTCACTGATATTCAATACAGGGCCTCAGGGTAAGTTAACAGGAGCGTGAGCTGTGTTGGTTTCTATCAGACAACACTGTTCAATGTTGTTCATGTCAATCATTGTTCAACGAGTACTGCAGCAACATAGCTTGTTGCTGTGCTGGAGTAATGTCATTTTACTCACCTGCACAATTGTTAGCACACCTGTAGAGTACACCTGTTTATTCTATCCTTTTGGCACTACGTACACGCATTGTCATGTTGAACCTCCATTCCTGAGTAAAAGAAAGATTGATGAAGCGTACTTCCTCTTCTTGTGTGTTCTTTCTTAATTATAACCCAATAATATTGTGGGCACATATATATATATATATAGTATACAGCTACATAGAGGCACCAGCAGGACATTGCTAATGCAGAATGTCTGGTGGCATATTGTTCCTATTCAGACATGAAAAATTTTGGAAAGTATTTTGCTCATTTACTTCCGCTTTTAAGTCATCTTGTAAAATGCAACATCTTTATTTGTTGTTCATTCAGGAGACATTATGTCTTGTGCTATTGTTTGCTGCCCCATTCAGCTGTATCAGTTGGTAAAAACGTACGAGTGATGGATGACTGACATTTTGGCCCCAAAGTTAGTGAATCAGACAAAGAGCCAATGAACTGAAGTAAAGATCCAAGAATTAGCCATGTGCGTGTGCTTGTGTGTGCACACGTGCAAAATTGAGTTGCATTGTGAACTCAAGAACCCTTGTAAAACCCATATATGTATATATATATATATATATATATATATATACAAACACACAAATGCAGTATCCTGTTGGAATTTTCATTATTTTTCATTTTTTGTATTTTGTCATTACTGTAAACCAAAAATTGTTAACTGAGCATTCTAATTCTAACATTTCCACACTCCAAACAGTCTCTGCTGTTAATTGAAAAGAGTTTTAGAACACAGAAAAGGAAATTTTAAAAACATTCCAAAGACATTTTATCAAAGGGTAACATATTGTATAACTACTTTTAAATCATGTATTTTTTAAAGCGTCCCTTTTTTCATCACTTGCACTGAGAATTTTTTACTAAACATACATTACATTACATTACATTACAGGCATTTAGCAGATGCTCTTATCCAGAGCTACGTACAACAAGTGCATTGGTTCATGATGTAGAGGTGCAAAAGAAACACTAGAGTGAAGGATCGTAGTGCCAGAAGTGACCACATCGATCAGGACTCCAACCCTGTAGAGTAATCTGTTCAGCAAACAAGAATCCTACCAGTGTGAACCTACAGAACCTGAAGTGTACTTTCAGAGAATAATAAGATTGTATTTGAATACTCACTGGTCCTTCAGCTCTGTACCTGCAGCTCCTCACCAATCAGACATTAGATTCTTCAGTAGGCTACCCAGGTGAAAACTCAATGATTTACCTCCTCAGTTTGGTCAATAACACTGCGTAATTAGCTGCTGCTGTTCTGTTTTATACAGTACTGCGAAAACGTCTTATAAAAAAATTGCACATAATGTACCTCCCAGTTTTGGCTTTAATTACATCAGACACACGTCATAAAACCATTTGACACAATGATGCAGATCTGCTGGCTTAATTCACGTACACACAGAGCCAACACACGGCGAAAGAATGAGAAAATAAAGGTTAACAGACAAAAGAACGTAAAATAATATAGGAGTGGTGTTTTGTTTGGTGACAAGTATGAGAGTCCGTATTTTGTGGCACACACCTCACAAAACCATGTGACTCAATAATGCCAATCTATAGGTTTGGTCACTCAGATGAACAGAGACTGTGCATGCCAGAGGAATGAGAATAGAACACATGAAAGAAGATGAGGTAATAAAGGAGTGGGGTTTTGCATGGTGACATATAGGATCTGTGTTTTTAACTGAGAAAATAGATCATTTTTTTTTTTTAAAATAGGGTTTTAT
>NW_026986169.1:0-5557 GCF_018555375.3 Anguilla rostrata
TTTAAAGGAAGGCCAAAGGGGGGCAGTATTTTTTAAAAAGAAACGCAGAAGGCCCAAACCCCCTTTAAATTGAGTGACCCCCTTTTCCCCGATTAATGCCGTAAAAGTCCAGTTAATGTCCAGTGTTAATTCAACTCTAACAGAAACTTTGGTCCCACATTTTTCATCCTCTAACTGCAGCTCTAACTCACACACATGGAGAGAGAGCTTCCAGTTAAAATCACCACATATTTCAGGTAAATTAATACAACGTGTTTTATTCCTTTTATCACCTCTGAACCCTTTTCTGAAGGGTTGGGAAAATCAATTGAACAGTCACTCTTCAAGACAGACAGCGGGTACGGACTCTGCCCTCTCTACCCGAACCCTGTGAAAAAAACATAGAGACAGAGCTTAAAGTTAAATTCATCCTCTTACTGCAGCTCTAACTCACAGCACATGGAGGCAGAGCTTCCGGTTAAACTCGTCCTCTTACTGCAGGTCAAACTCACAGCACATGGAGAGAGAGCTTCCAGTTAAAATCATCCTCATATTGCAGGTATAATTCAATATGAACGTGTTTCATTACCTTTGATCACCTCTGAACTCTTTTCTGAAGTTGATTGGAAGATCAATTGAACAGTCGCTCTTCATAGACAGACAGCTGGGTACAGGTGACTCTGCCCCTCTACCCGAACCTGTGAAAAAAACATAGAGACAGAGCTATAAAGTTAAACTCATCCTCTTACTGCAGTTCTAACTCACAGCACATGGAGGCAGAGCTTCCGGTTAAACTCATCCTCTTAATGCAGGTCAAACTCACAGCACATGGAGAGAGAGCTTCCAGTTAAAATCATCCTCTTATTGCAGGTATAATTCAATACGAACGTGTTTCATTACCTTTGATCACCTCTGAACTCTTTTCTGAAGACGATTGGAAGATCAATTGAACAGTCGCTCTTCATAGACAGACAGCTGGGTACAGGTGACTCTGCCTCTCTACCCGAACCTGTGAAAAAAACATAGAGACAGAGCTTAAGTTAAATTCATCCTCTTACTGCAGCTCTAACTCACAGCACATGGAGGCAGATCGTCCCGTTAAACTCATCCTCTTACTGCAAACGCTAACTCAAGCACATGGAGACAGAGCTTCCAGTTAAACTCATCCTCTTACTGCAGCGCTAACTCACAGCACATGGAGACAGAGCTTCCAGTTAAACTCATCCTCTAACTGCAGCTCTAACTCACAGCACATGGAGACAGAGCTTCCAGTTAAACTCACATCTTACTGCAGGTCTAACTCACAGCACATTGACTCTCTGATTCATGCATTTTTACCTCTTTCTCGCAGGGCCGTGGGTTCCATGTCAGTCTCGGTCTCCTCTGAGGAACTCATTTTAGAAACAGCGCCCCCTGTCCCAGGACACCTGAACACACCAGATCAGATTCACAAGTGGGTTCTGACCCAAATTGGCAGACCTGTAATACACACAAGAGAGAACATGATAACGCACAGACATAATAATACACTGTGAGGGCCACATAAGTAAGCGTGTAACACAAAAAGGTAATTTAATTACGTTTGGTGCATTAAAATATGTACGCACCATATTATGTTTTTGTGCATTTTGTCCCACTGATATACTCAATGTATGTATTGATAATGAGTCCTTTGCGAAGTATCGCAAATTTGTATGCCGGCCCTTTAAGAGTTGCGCTCAAGCAGCAAAAAGGTGGGGGACGGGCCAGGTGATGGTTTTTCTGAAATAGATTGGGGGAAAGGGTAGCAACGGAGAATGGAGAAAGGGGGAGTCAGCAGAAAATAATCAAAATCCTGAGATTTGTTGGGTTTTTTTGTTGGATTGTTTTTTTTTTCAATCTACAATTATTCAACACAGCTCCAAGACACGAAAAGGGGAAACCCTAACCTCGTTTTAAAAAATTCCTTTTTCTCATCGGGGGGGGAGTATGTTTTTTGGGTTTTTTTTTGCTTTTTAATAAATGCATTGCTTAATTTTTTTTTTTGGAGAGGAAAGAAGATTCTTGCATCAGCTTAATTTTGGTTTGGGATTTTTTTTTTTTTGGAAAATTTTTCGGATTTTTTTTCCCGGAACCGGGCCCAACCCTCTTTTTTTAAATTAAAAAATTTGTTTGAAAAATTCCCGTGAATAAAAGCGTGTTCTTCTTTTAAAAAAATTGGTTAATTTTTATAACCCCCACACAAAAAAATACACAAAATCAAGAACAGACAGCGAAAATTTTGGTTTTTGACCATAAACTTGACAAATTTCAATTTTCCAAAAATTAGGCCCCCAGATAACAACTACTAAGGACCGTTCAATTTTAAAAAAAACCCTGCGGGTATTTTTCTTGTCCAACATTGGAATATATTTAATGATAAAAGGAAACTACCAAAATGAAACCCCCTTTCCCCAGATCAAAAAAACAATTTTAAAAAAATTTGGTAAAATATTGGACCCCTGTATTTGGTACTGTGTCCCACCCCCCCCCCAGGGAAAAGGGCACGGGGGGTCTTTTTACAAAGTCTCATAGCCCCGAAACAATTGGGGGGATCTTTGACTCTTCCTCCACTCACAATTTTCCCCAAATTCTGATGTTTTTGTTGATCTTGCTTAGGGTTTGCTGTTTTATTGAGGCAAAAAGGTTTTCCCGGGGGGGTTTTTTCCCCAGTCTTTGACTTTGTACCATTCACAATGAGCTTCTGCATCATTTAAACCTTTTTTTTGGGTTTTAATTAATTTTGGGGTCACTGTCTTGTAAAAAATCCACTAGTTTCAAATAGCTGGAAAGGGAGCGGTTTAGGGCTAAATTTTCCGGGTCGGGTGATTTCCCAAGTTTTTTCCTTAAATGGGCCCCAGGACCAGTGTACAATACCCCAAACATTTAAAAATCCACCACCTATTTTTTTTTCGTATTTCATCCTTAAAAAACCCTCCACCCCCCTATTCCTGGACATGGTTTTAGGGGGCGGAGCCCTCTCCCCCGCAGCATTTTGGGAAAAAGGAGGGAAAAAAAAAAAAAAAACCCTCAACCCGGTCACCCGTCCCATCCGGGCACACCACACCCCAAACACTTACCACTCATCATTAAGCCTTTGTCCCCCAAAAATTTCACCCGCAGTTTTTGGACTTGGGAGGAAACCCCCGCAGACATGGGAGGAATAGGCAAAAACAACCCCACTTTCTCCCCCCCCGCAGTTTTTAAATTTTTTCAAATATTGGGCCTACTATAAATAGCATCTTCAATTTTTTTTTGTCCATTTGGGCCTTTTTTTAAAAAGGGCAAAACCTTTTTTTAAAAAAATTTTTTTCATCTGCCTCCTTTTTTTTTCTCTCAGCCAAAGATGAAAAATGGGTTTCACAAGCGGGTTTTCCAGTTTAATCCTCCAGTTAAGTCTGGAAGACCAAAAATTTCCCTCTTAATATTGGTTAAAATTTAGTTTGATTTTAACAAGAATCTTTAGGGTGCCAATTATTTTTATATATTTTTGGGAAATAACCCTACCTGAATCCAACCGTCACACTAGAGGGCACCAGTTCCTGCAATCTTAGTTTGTTTTCTGTGCCTGTTTAGTGCTAATTAAGGAGTTGTGTCGCAAACATTTAATAGCCTGACCAGATTCACATTACAGGTATCTGGAACTGATTTATGATTAGTCAGAGCTAATTTAAGATCTAACTGCATTTTCACTCATCAAAAAACTTAATCTCGAATTACATTTTGCTAGTAAGATTGAAGTTACTTTCGCCATTCAGTTGTATGGGACCTCCAATTAAGATATCTACAATTCAGTTTTGACTATCCAAAACGTGAATTCCAGATACTGTATCGCCATTTCAATTATGATTGGTCATAACTCAAATTAGAGATATCTCCACATTAGTTCTGACTTAGTCATAAATTCAGTTAGATATTTCATTCCTCGCGATTTAAGATATGTCAGGTAACGGGGGACCAGGACCCAAACGCAGAGTGGGGAAAACACCAGGAACTCCAAAAAGGCAAATCCAACCAAAGACTCTCATACTCTCATACAGGTAACAGAAAACAGGGAACAAAAACAAGGCCACTTTCAAAAACAAAAACAGCAGAATTTTCACAAAAAAACAAAAACAAAAAAAACACACACAAGAAAACAGAACTCGGGCAGGGCAGAACTCACAGACAGAAACGCGGACAGAAACAGACAGGCAGATACTCTCAGGCAGAAACACAAGGAACCAGCACCCAAGTCAGGAAAACAGAGAACTTAAATAGCCACAGATAACAAGACACAGGTGAACTCAAAGCACAATCAAACCAGAGCAGGGAGGGATAACGAGACACAAGGAAAAACAGAATATGACAGAATAATTGAAAACAATAATACAATTAACAAAGGGGTAACTAAAGAGGGAGCAAACTGAAATACAAACTGAAGTACCGCCATCTGGCGGCCCAGAAAAGGAAAAAACAGAAACAGAAAAGGGCAGAATCCTGACAATATCTAAATGATCTTTTTTGGATAACTGAATCTAAGATATTACTAGCCAAAATATGGCAAGCCATTTTAACTTGTGCGGGTTCACATTACAGATATTTGTCATTAATTTATGACTAGTCAAAACGCTCATTTAAGATATCTCTAATTGTATTTTGACAAGTCAAAACGCTCATTAAAGATATCTCTAATTAGATTTTGACTAGTTTCGCCACTAAGTTCAAGTTCAGTTTTGACTAAAACGTGAATTCCAGATATCACCACTTAAATTATGACTCTTAGCAAGTAGGAAGCAGCCATTACCCATAGCACCACTTGTCACAAACACATACAAATATGAATTGTAAGGTCAGCTAACCTTATTTTTTTCGTAGTGGGAAAACTAGAAGACCTTCGCCGGTTAGCCTAGCCGCACTGCTAGTCTGCCCATAGACAGACACCCCCAGTCAGCCTGCGACAGTAGACGGCAAACTGTCGCGATATCGTCATCCAGTGCCGAATTGGCCCATTTTATTCACTCGAACAGGGTAATGTTTATTAAAGTCGTCCTAATATGTCCATATATGTTTGGATGGACATGACATTTCTCAGAAAGTAGTTTAATAATCCTAAATATCGGACCCCCCCCCCCCCCCCCCCCTCAATGAACAGGACGGGACAAACGCCGCAGGGGAGCATATGTCCGGGTTTGGGATGGTGTACAACTATGCGTAAGATGATAACATGTATCATATGTACCATTTTCTGTGTTGTCTATTTTATCTGCTATGGACTTCTTTTTAAGATTAAGAGTCTTGAATAAAGTTGAAATTAAATGAAATGAAATTAAATATAGAGTAATCTCTGCCTAATATAATCACTCCACTGTATATTTTACCTCAATATTGCAAACTAATGAATATGATTTAGTAATGGGAATGATTTCCTATGAAACATAAAAGAATAAGTAACAACCTCTTAATTGTTTAATTAAAAACAAAATCCGGGTTTATAGGCTACTGCAGCGTCAAAATGTCAAGCGACAAGTCCTGTGACCTCCGACTCGCTAGGCTACCTCCTCACGGGGTAGAATTGGTC
>NW_026986170.1:0-5205 GCF_018555375.3 Anguilla rostrata
CCCCCCCCACTCCTGTGGACTGCAGACACCTACCCCTGTCTGTGCAGCCCCTTGCCAAACTCAAATCAAACGTGGTTTCACTCAGAATGATGCTTCCCGAAATGGCGTACGTGCTCCTGAGGAACATATGTGGGCGTACGTGCGCGTCGTTCGTCAGGGTAAGAGGGAGAGAAGACCTGTGACCTGTGACCTGTGACCTGTGACCTGTTAAGAGTCCGAGCCGGTCGCTCAGCGGAGTGTGTGGGTGAAACAGGACGTGCCGACCTGGCGTCCCACACCAGAACAGAGCACGGCTGATCCTGCCTCAGTACTGCCACCTTGTGGTGTGTTGCTTTCTATTTGGGAAAGGTGCTTGCTGGTTAATTTCACCTTGGTGATGTAGTGTGAAGTAGTAGCATCCAAACTCTTGTATCTGTGGGTAGAAGACACACACACACACCACACACACACACACACACACACACACACTCACACACACAGCAGTCTCTAGTCACACCAGATGTGATCCCAGTAAACAGGGGTTGAGGAGAGTTGACCTTTGACCTGGCCAGGTGACTGTTTACATCACCCAGCTCCTCACGGAAGTGAATTACATCCACACACCAGAACCATGAATTACATCCACACACCAGAACCACAGATTACATCCACACACCAGAACCATGAGATACATCCACACACCAGAACCCTGAATTGCATCCACACACCTGAACCACAAATTACATCCACACACCAGAACCATGAATTCACAACCACACACCAGAACCATGAGATACATCCACACACCAGAACCACAGATTACATCCACACACCAGAACCCTGAATTGCATCCACACACCAGAACCATGAATTGCATCCACACACCAAAACCATGAATTACATCCACACACCAGTACCACAAATTACAACCACACACCAGAATCATGAGATACATCCACACACCAGAACCATGAGATACATCCACACACCAGAACCATGAATTCACATCCACACACCAGAACCATGAATTACATCCACACACCAGAACCATGAATTGCATCCACACACCAGAACCCTGAATTAACTAAATGAACCCATCAGTAGTCCCACGGGCCTCACTTTTGCTTGGAAAAAAACTCCCAAATAGTTGTTGCGGTTTCTTTGAGCAGAAAGAGAAATGGCCTTTCCTGAAGGATGGGGAGTTTATTGAGATGGAAAACAGCCACAGGGCTAACTGGCTGGGCTGAGAAAATGGAAGGAGAAGGCAATCAGGTCCTATTAACGAGAGCCGTTTCCTCTTTGCTGGGGGGGCGGGCGGGGGGGTGGGGGGTGGGGGTGGGGGGGTGGGGGGTGGGCGGGTGTAATTACAGAGTTCATTACTGTAATGAGGAGGCCGGCTTTAATGGCACGCTCGCTGCCCCGAAATCTAGTGAAATAATCCATCAGCGGACTGGGCCTCTGGGCCTCTGGGCCGGGGGAAGGGCGTGGCGTCGGGTGTGGTCAGGACAACGAGTGGCCCAGCGTTACACTCTGCAAGGGGGGGGGGGGGGGGTCCTACTTGCTTGTTCATTTTTGGGTAAGGACCCGTACGCGAGACAGGACACCGTCCTGTCCAAGCACGCGTTTGAACCCCTCCTGCTGATGTCCTTCAGAGTCCGTCTTGGGGCGACATAGCTCAGGAGGTAAGACCGATTGTCTGGCAGTCGGAGGGTTGCCGGTTCAAACCCCGCCCTGGGCGTGTCGAAGTGTCCTTGAGCAAGACACCTAACCCCTAACCCCTAACTGCTCTGGCGAATGAGAGGCATCAATTGTAAAGCGCTTTGGATAAAAGCGCTATATAAATGCAGTCCATTTACCATTTACCATCTTGCGCGCCTGCTCAGGTCAGCCGATCCCAGCTCAGGTGAAGCAGTCCTGCGAGTGGAGACAGGAAGTTGGGCTGACCGCTCAGCGGGCGGGGCACTCTGCTGACGCGGGGCCGGGCGCGGCCCCAGGGAGCCCCTGCACGTGAGCGGGGGGGAGCTGCGGGGGGGCTTTCAGGGTACGACCCCAGTGACAAGCCCACTGTGCCCCTATGAGTATAATTTGTACCACGTTTGTTCTGACAGTGTGAGAGTAGTCATGGGAATTGTAGTGGGAGAGGGACTCATAGCCTCCACAGGCCCTAAAGGGTACCATGAAATACCCTACTCACAGCTCAGAAAGTTCAGGAAATATCGTCTCCACGAGGAGAACATTTAAAGTATTTAATCCCTGACCGTGTACATATTGCCCGTCCCACTCCATACACACACACTCAAAGATTGCCTGTTGGTGACTCGATACAGGCCAGGCTCCACCCACCCCAGGCTCCGCCCACTCCTCCATGTTAGAACCGCTCAGTTATGCGTTCAGAGCGTTAATATGGGGGGGGGGGGGGGGTTGGCAGGAGTTATGGGGGGACCCCGCTGGGTGATAATCTGATCAGTGTTATGGAAACAATCAGAATAATTCCCCGGCATTACCCCCCCCCTCCCCGCCGCGGCCCCCCGCCGGCGCGGGAGATTGGAAGGTGATCGTGCGGAGAGCCGCCCCTAACGGCGCCGCTAACTACGCGCAATCGGGTCCCTGGCTGAGGGGGGGGTTTCCGTGGCCGCCAACGCGCCGCGCACCAATTAGCAGCTGTAAATAGGCGTTGGGGGGGAGGGGGCTATCAGCGCAACCGATGGCCTGGAAACTTCGCCGCGTTCCGTCTTCCCTGCGGACTTATTAACCAATGGAAACGCACCCTTTTCCGCTTTAACCAATAAAAACACACCGTTTTTGGTTCTATGGACACTCACTTAGAATCTCAAAAAAAACATTCTAAAAAAACCTGCACTTCAGAGGGTTAAATGGCTGAAGAATGTCGAGGGTGTCTCGTGGCGTAGCCTGTAGAGCGCTGTCCACGTGCTCGTTACGAGCCGCGACGTCGGTGGTTCGAATCCCGACCGCGCGACCTTTGTCGCACATCTCTCCCTCTCTCTTCCCCTGTTCTTCCTGTCTCTCTACACTGTTCTGTCCAATAAAGCTAAAAAAGCCCAAAATATATATATATAAAATAGAATGTCTTCATTATAAGTGTGTGTTTTTTATATTAAATCTGTGTGCTTTTAAAAGCAACAGAACTTTTCATCCATGGGGGAGGGAGGAGTCCGTGCCACCGGCTACCCCCCCACCCCCCCCCCCCGCCCCCCCGGCCTGATCGGGCGGGGCTCCGGGCGGGCGGAACGAACCGCGGAAACTTTCCCTCACCTCACCCGCGAAAGGCGACAGGAAGTACCGTCCGCGCCGCGCCGCCCTGCGCGCTAAGCGTCCTCTCGGCGTTCAGGAGGGCCGTTCGCCGGGGGGGGCCGGGCTGCGTGTTTTCCCGCCGCCGAGGCCTCCTGACCCTTAACGACGGAGACGGGGGCGGGTTTGCAAACAGCGTCTCTGCGCTGGAAATCGCCCCGGTGGATGAATAAAACATCGGGGGGAGCCCCGTCCCTTTAAGTGATTAGAAATTAGGGGCGCATTGTGACTCCCGGGTGCGAGGGGTGCGAGGGGTGCGAGGGGCGCGTGGGGGGGGGGGCAGGGGGAATGACAGGGGGGCCCTCTCCCGACCAATGACTAAATACATTCTAATGAGAGCGACGCCGGCCCCCCCGTTCAGCGGGACGGCCCCTCCCCCCTCTCTCTCGGCGTACGGACGCGCGGCGCATGATTGGACAGGAGGTGTTTTCGAACGTCGGCGCTCTGTAATTTTCATTACCGGGAGGCCCGCCGTTACTCCGCTCCCGATGCAGAGCACCCCGACGCACGGTAATTTGTGTTTTTGCGGGGAGCGCGGGGGGGCGCTAGCGTCCTTGGGGGTGGTGGGGGGGGGGGCCCTGGCAGTGAAAGGGTGTAGGAGCTGCAGTCTCCTCTCTGTCCACGAGGACAGTGTCCTGATCTGCGGTGATGCATAAGGAGGATGTGCCAGGCCTAGCTCAGCCGGGTTTCATTCGGAGAGAATACGTGTGTGTGTGTGTGTGTGTGTGTGTGTGTGTGTACGTGTTCGTGTGATGTGTGTTGTTGTGTTGTTATTTTTATGTGATACGGAATGTGTATTTGTGTGACAGAGAGAGAATGTGTGAGAGTTGTGTGTGTGTGCTTGCGTTTATATGCAAGTGTGTACATGTGAGTGTGTTGTGTTCATGAATGGGAGTTTGTGTGTGTGTGTGTGTGCATGTGTGTGTGTCTGTGTAGAGGGGGTGCGTGTGTGTGTATGTGTGAGTGTGTTGTGTTCATGCATGTGTGGGTGCAAATGTATATGAGTTTGTGTGTGTGTGTGTGTGTGTGTGTGTGTGTGTGTGTTTGTGCGTGCGTGCGTGTGTGTGTGTGTGTGTGTGTGTGTGTCTGTGTAGAGGGGGTGCATGTGTGTGTGTCTGTGTAGAGGGGGTGCATGTGTGTGTGTCTGTGTAGAGGGGGTGCATGTGTGTGTGTGTGTATGCGTGTGTGTGTGTGTGTGTGTGTGTGTGTGTGTGTGTGTGTGTGTGTGTGTGTGTAGAGGGGGTGCATGTGTGTGTGTGTGTGTGTGTGTGTGTGTGTGTGTGTGTGTGTGTGTGTGTGTGTGTGTGTGTGTAGAGGGGGTGGGGTGAAGTGTGTGCCTCCTCTGTGAGATAGGAGCACCTTCCAGTTAGGTGACCCACGGTGATGACAGAGATTATCTGCTGTTTGTAATCAAGCCTTCTTCTGCTCCAGTCAAATCAGCCTGTTTCACTCAGCACTAATCTCAGCATTAGAGGGGAAATGGTGCTACTGCTGCCATCTATCCACATCTATCGCTGCCCTCTCTCCTTCTCTCTCCCTCCTTCGCCCTCTCCCTCCTTCCTTCTGTCTCTCGGTCTCTGTCTCTTTCCCTCCCTGTGCATTTCCCAGGTGTGCTGGATAATGAGGACAGCTTTCCAGTGTTCATCTGCTGTTCTCAGTGTTCACCTGCTATTCTCAGTGTTCACCTGCTGCTCTCAATGTTCACCTGCTGTTCTCAGTGTTCACCTGCTGTTCTCAGTGTTCACCTGCTGTTCTCAGTGCTCACCTGCTGTTCTCAGTGCTCACCCGCTGTTCTCAGTGTTCACCTGCTGTTCTCAGTGCTCACCTGCCGTTCTCAGTGTTCACCTGCTGTTCTCAGTGCTCACCCGCTGTTCTCAGTGCTCACCTGCTATCCTCAGTGCTCACCCGCTGTTCTCA
>NW_026986171.1:0-5406 GCF_018555375.3 Anguilla rostrata
CTAGGAAAGGGGCGAGAGACGCGCATTCAGTTTGTGCTGTTGAAGCAGTTTTTGTCATTTTGTCAGTACCTGAGAACCAAACGGCTTGCCTCCTTCATTTAAACCCTGCACTACCATCTGCGAGGTGGGAGCTGGCACTCAAGCTACGAGGAGGGAGCTTCGAGCTCGGATCAGCTAGCTGCAAGGTGGGAACTCCGAGCTAGGATCAGCTAGCTGCGAGGTGGGAACTCCGAGCTGGGATCAGCTAGCTGCACGGTGGGAACTGGCACTCAAGCTACGAGGAGGGAGCTCCGAGCTCGGATCAGCTAGCTGCACGGTGGGAACTCTGAGCTCGGATCAGCTAGCTGCAAGGTGGGAACTCTGAGCTCGGATCAGCTAGCTGCAAGGTGGGAACTCCGAGCTTGGATCAGCTAGCTGCGAGGTGTGAGCTCTGAGCTGTGATCAGCTAGCTGCAAGGTGCGAGCTCTGAGCTTGGATCAGCTAGCTGCGAGGTGGGAACTCCGAGCTTGGATCAGCTAGCTGCGAGGTGTGGACTAGCTCGAAGCTCTGAGGTGTGAGGTGTGAGCTCGGATCAAGAAACTGGGAGTGGCTCGGGGAGCTGGGAGCTACGAGATGCGCACTCGCAGTTGAGGATTGAACTCTTACTGAAAAAGTAGTTAAACAGTAGATGCCACAGCGGTCAGCTGTTGTACCTTCTTAAGAAAATAAATAAACCACACTGATGTTTCCAGCCAATGCCTGACCACAGCTGTATTAAAAGAATGCAACACATCCGCTAACAAAACCAGCCAGCGCTGCAGGGCTGTACCTGTTAGAGAAAGAGCAGGGGAGAGAAAGCTCAACATGTATGAGTTCACCACAGCAGCATGTGAGTTTTTTATTCTGTCTTTCTTATCACTGAATTGAAACAAGAAGGATTCACACTCAGAATCAAAATAACATTGTGAATGATGCATTCTAGGTGTGAATGAGTCACTGCATGATGTACCATTGTGTACATGAGATCTGCATCCTTTTTTTAATCACAACCTGTTACGTGTTTACGAAGTGCGAGTGGAAGGTATGCTGTCTCCCAAGGTAAGGGTAAACAGGGTCCCTGTGAGTAGAAAGTGCTTTTCAAGATTTACAATCGCCCAAAAAGAGAGAGAGATTTGTTTATTTCGTGGTTGGCGGGGTGCACGAACCGCTGGTGGACGGGGTTTGACAACCGCTCAGTTTTCTTAGCCGCCAGCTCCGCCCTGCTGAACGCAAATATAGCACATTTGATCGCGAGCTCCTCTGCCTCTATTTAGCTGTGCACCACTTTCGTTTCCTGCTCGAGGGTCACACATTCACTGCCTTTGTAGACCACAAACCTTTGGCTCTAGCTATGGCTAAAGTTTCGGAGCCGTGGTCCGCCCGTCAACAAAGCCAGTTAGCGTTCATTTCGGAGTTCACCACGGACATTCAGCACGTCGCCGAAAAGGACAACGTGGCGGCAGACCGTCTTTCACGGTCTACGGCGGGCGCGGTCCATTTAGGTGTAGATTACACTCAGATGGCTGCTGACCCAGCGCCTGACCCCGAAGTGCAGGCGTTACGCACGCCGACCACAGGCCTGCAGCTGCAGGATGCGAGTTTCGGTACTTCGTGCCTGCTGCTCCTTTGCGATGTGTCCACTGGCGTCGCGAGACCAGCGGTGCCCTGGGGTTTGGCGGCGGCGTGTTTTCGATGCTTTGCACAACCTGTCCCATCCGGGCCGCCAGGCGTCGCAAAAATTAATGTCCGAGAAGTTTGTGTGGCACGGCCTGAAGAAGGATGTCGGTGACTGGGCGAATGCCTGCTTGGCATGTCAACGTGCTGCGGTTCACAAGCACACCAAGGCTCCTTTAGGTGCCGTTCGCCATCCCTGAAAGGCGTTTTGACCACGAGCTTGGATCAGCTAGCTGCAAGGTGCAAGCTCCGAGCTCAGATCAGCTAGCTACGAGGTGCAAGCTCCGAGCTCAGATCAGCTAGCTACGAGGTGCAAGCTCCGAGCTCAGATCAGCTAGCTACTTTCTTTTTTTCTGTTTTTTCCAAATTTTCCTGTTGAGATAATGTTTACACAACATTTCTGTGCCCTTCATATGTACTGGGTTTGCTTTAAGGGTGAATAACTGGAATAGCTAATAACATGTTATTTTTTTCCCCCGGTAGGCCTTGTTGTCCTGACTGTCTTTGTACAAGAGACAGGCAAGTATTTTCATTATTCATGCACATCTTATTTATTTTATTGTTCTGTACTTTATCCATAAAGAGTCATTCAGAAATTTGTAAGAAAAGACCTTGAAACAAAGGAAATTGCGGCTGATCATCATTACAATGTCAGCTACATTGAATTTAGTACACAAATTCACCATCTGCTGACAAAGCAAACAACTGTAATGTCATGTCTTGTGTTGCTGATTTCAGAGTTCTCCTTTGCTAAAACTAGATTAAAATGAATCAGTGTCATTATTAAGGCACATGCACACTCGTATGTCAGACATGCACAGAAGCAAGGGTAGTGTAGCGGTATAAGCACTCGCCTACCACCGGCCAGCCGTGTATAGGTGTAACGCGCTCACATGAAAACGATGGTTCGAATCCACCCATGGGCAAATAAATAATCGTTTATAATTGATTTGTTTTTCACAGAAGTGTCTCAGATATCGCTTCTTCTTTTTTAGGTTTGATATTAACATGATATTTGTTCTCCACCTCCATTTTATTATGGAGAGGATCAGGAAATCTCTTCTGCCAAATCAATACATATAAAGTTATCAAAGTATTTAGGTGGATTTACCAAGGCTGCAAGGTGACAACTGGCACACATGCAGTCGGACTCCCTGCAGTCACATGCTGCCGCGGCTGCTGGGTCTCCTGAAGCTCCTCGGAGCTTGGGTGTTAAGAGAAGCACTGGCATTGGTCTGCTTTTGCCTAGTACTTCATGGGCCACTTCTGAAGCAGAAATTATATTTTTATATACAGTGAGCTCCATAACATTAGGGACAAAGCCGTATTTTCTTTACTTGGTTCTGTACTTCATAATTTTAGATTTGTAAACAAACAATTCACATGTGGTTAAAGTACAGCTATCAGCTCTTATGAAAGGTTATTTTAATACATTTTGATTTCACCCTCTAGAAATAACAGCACTCTCTATACATATATACAACCCCAATTCCAAAAAAGCCGAGACAGTATGGCAAATGCTAATAAAAACAAAAGGGAGTGATAATGTTAAATATTGTAAATTTTATTTACCCTGTACTATATTTAAAACACTACAACAGCACATTATTTGACGTTTTACCTTGTGAATTTAATTGTTTTTTGAAAATATACACTCATTTCAAATCTGTTGACTGCAACACGCTCCAAAAAAGTTGGGACAGTCGAGTGTTTACCACTGTGTAACATCACCATTTCTTTTAACAACGCTTATTAAATTTGGGCAATATTTTTCAAGTCAAAGCAAATTTACAAATTACTGCTTTCTGTTTTATTTGCATTTAATTTACCGTCTCGACTTTTTTAGAATTGGGGATGTACATACATATTTTCAGGGTGCCATAATGTTCAGGACAAATGGTTTCACATGTGCTTCTGATTAGTCAGGTGTGTTCAATTGCTTCTTCAGTACAATTATAAGGTATGCCAATGGAAGGAAGCCATTATGAGGCTGGGATATATGGAAAAACAGTCAAAGACATAGGCCAAACCTTAAGCTTACCAAAGTCAACCGCTTGGAACATCATTAAGAACGAGAGCACTGGTGAGCTCAGTGATCATAAAGGGCCTGGTAGGCCAAGGTGGACCTATACAGTTGATGACCGAATAATTCTCGCTATAATGAAATAACATTAACTCGAAAACAGAGACCTGGACAGTAAAATTTGGGGAGGGTTTATATTTTCATGGGCACTGTACATCATGATGCTGTATAAATGGTAGGTTCTTTATGCCCTTGACCTTATGTTTTGCCATTTTGATACACAACCTTGTGTAGCTCTATCACCCAGTATTATCAAATTCTCAACATGAAAATTATTATTGTTATTATAATGATTTTCCACTGATCTCCCTTTTTTGTGTGCTGTCAATCCGGGGGATAGGGTGGGAGGGGTAGTTAATATGAATTGCATTACACAAATTCTGTACTGTCTGAAGGTGGAGGCAGCAATATTTGTACTGTGTCCTGTTCTATATTGAATAGTTAAAACTGACTGATAATAATAATAATAATAATAATAATAATAATAATAATAATAATAATGGTAAGTATATAAACATATAGATAGGAAAGCGTTTGTTAAGATGGCTGAATGACAGTACTGACAATGAACAATTAGAGATGGCATTACTTATTGCCTTGACAGCAATAGTGTAATAAGTAATAATAATTTTTTTTTAAATGTATGTCCCGACCGTGACATGTTACACAAGGCACATGTAAAGGGGGCAATACCAATAATGATGATGATACCAGCAATAATATAGTGAGGGGGAAATGAAACATATTGTAAATTAAACCCTAATATGATTGCAGGGCCATGGTAATAATAGCTGATGTATTGAGACACAAACGTGCACATATACACATGTCCCATTTACCTGCAATATTCTCACAAAAGTGTTATTATGTACGGACAAGCCAACAAACGGGACGTGAAAACCAATAATGAAGTCAAATAGGAAAAATTAAACTACTGATCTTTTAGCTGAAATAATGACAGAATACCTCGATGACATCAATATAAAACAGGAACCTGTTTGTAATAAAATTATTAAGACTTACCGAAGCGTAGGTACCACAAAATAACCGCAAAATGCCTCGCGTGTATTTAATATTTGAATTTATTTGTTTATACGGCGTCATTCATTCATTCGGGACGGAACAGCGCCACGGCAGCGTGTGGCCAAAACTGTATTACACCCGCAACGTTACCGTTACCGTTGAGAATGAATGGGGAAAGTTAAGGGCAGAGACGAAAATGTCGTTCCTGCATCCGGGACGGAACAGCGCCGCGAAATCGACGTGTGGCCGAAAACATATTACATCCGTAGTGTTAAGAACTACCGTTGAGAATGAATGGGAAAAGTTAAGGGAGGTTTTCGGCTGGGTTAGACGCTGTGTTTGCGGGTGGGAAGCCAGTGAGGGTATGAGTCCTGAGCGCTGCATTAGCGACTCCTACTGATTGGTCAGGGCGCCTGTCCAGCAGGGAGGGCATCTGGGGGAGATAGCATGAACCTCTGCTCGCGTTACTCTCTCCCAGTGAAACTCCTCGCTGTCAGGTGAAAAGAAGCGGCTGCCGACTCCACAGGGGGAGGAGACCGACACAGGATAGCGCATCGACTGAGGAATTGGTATATACGACTAAATTGGGCAGAAAAATGGCACAAAAA
>NW_026986172.1:0-7484 GCF_018555375.3 Anguilla rostrata
TTTTTGGATGCTCCGTCCGCCGGACGGGGCGACTTTTCTGTTCTTAAGAGAGCTTGTTGATGACTTGTTGCCATGTGTCCCTGGTTTGTGACTTGTCGGGTACATGTGTTATAGAGTGTGGACTGTCTCCTTGCTTGCTTAGCTAGGCAATTACATAGCTGTTCTGCGAGTGCTCGTGCAATTAAACGGCGATAAGAGCCTTCAGCACGTAGGTAGCTACCGTGGCAGAGGACGTGGGGCTTTGTGGGTGGAGCTGAGGTGACGGCCAGAGGTCCCGGGGGAAGCGTCGAGGGGGCCCCGGACCAATGGCGAGCGGGGACCGGGTCCGGCCGGACCCCGCGATCGGATTCCCGGCCCCCTGGGCGGCGGCGGCCAGCTGTGGCCAATTTTCAGGCCATCGCTTCTCGGCCTTTTGGCTAAGATCAAGTGTAGTATCTGTTCTTATCAGTTTAATATCTGATACGTCCCCTATCTGGGGACTACATATTAAACGGATTTTTGAGACTGGGAGTCGGAGAAGGAGCTTGCTCCGTCCGCTCCACGCATCGACCCGGTATTGCAGTACGTCCGGGAACGGTGCGCCTCTATTTTCGGGTGCAAAGGAAATGCTTCTGCTTCTGCTTCTGCTTCTGCTTCTGCTTGGACAAGCAACTGAGTCCTTGTGGGGTTTTTTTTTTTTTTTTAAATGAAATAAAAGAAATAGTTTTATCGTGTGCGTGTCGTTCTTTCTTTCTATCTATCTATCTATCTATCTATCTATCTATCTGTCATTCTCCGTCAGCTAGCTGGGTGAGTGAAGTTGGTTAAGTAAGTCAGCTAGCGAGCCGGTTTGCAGCGGTCCGTGGCTCGCTTGCGCCCTCTGCCAGTCGGGCGGTTATAGCGTCTCCTCTCCCTCTTCCGCGGATAACGCGCGGGGGACAACTCCGGGCCTGCGGCTCCGGGCCGGGAGGGCCTACGGCGGCTGGTGACGGCGAGAGGCCACGTGTGCTCGGGTTTCTCTTCATCACGCACAAATCTTTCGCCTTTTACTAAAGATTTCCGTGGAGAGGAACACTCCTGAGTTTGTGCTATTTTTGGATGCTCCGTCCGCCGGACGGGGCGACTTTTCTGTTCTTAAGAGAGCTTGTTGATGACTTGTTGCCATGTGTCCCTGGTTTGTGACTTGTCGGGTACATGTGTTATAGAGTGTGGACTGTCTCCTTGCTTGCTTAGCTAGGCAATTACATAGCTGTTCTGCGAGTGCTCGTGCAATTAAACGGCGATAAGAGCCTTCAGCACGTAGGTAGCTACCGTGGCAGAGGACGTGGGGCTTTGTGGGTGGAGCTGAGGTGACGGCCAGAGGTCCCGGGGGAAGCGTCGAGGGGGCCCCGGACCAATGGCGAGCGGGGACCGGGTCCGGCCGGACCCCGCGATCGGATTCCCGGCCCCCTGGGCGGCGGCGGCCAGCTGTGGCCAATTTTCAGGCCATCGCTTCTCGGCCTTTTGGCTACGATCTATTTCAAAGAAGGCGATGACGACGCAGGAGGGAGGATTGCCGGCCTACCGGGCGCGGCTGAAGAACACTATTCGGTTCGAAGCAGAGGAGGGCTCGGAAAAACGTAAGTGCTTTAGTTTGGAATTTTTTGTTAAAACGGTGTTAAAAGAATTGCTACATGTGGAGCCAGAAACTGTTTTTTGTTTGCAAGACTTTGGGAATAGGGGTTTTTATGACGTGACCTTGTATTCTGAGGCTGCATGCTACAATTTGCACAACAATTACAAGGCAAAGAAAGACGCACCTGGTATGGAAGGGATAAGGGTAGAGCTATTGTTTGCAAAGGCACTGAGACCGTTAACTGTGCACATGTACAATCCGTTTGTGCCGGAAGAAGATGTGCTGTGTTTTTTGAAAAAGTACTGCTCTGAGGTGCGGGATGGCACCAAAGTTAAGGATAAGTTTGGGTTCTGGAACGGCAAACGCCGCTTTATGGTGCGTTTCAAGCAAGATCCCAAGAGTGTGGGAGGGTTCTCGCACCCTCCTGGTTCCTTCGCCATTGGCCCCGACAGAGGGTACCTCGTTTACCCAGGACAGCCCCTGTTTTGCCGCAGGTGCGGCTCTTTTGGGCACATTAAGGAGGTGTGCTCAACAAACAGGTGTAGGCACTGTTTGTCCCCGGAGCACGAGACAAAGGACTGCGTGGCGCCAAAATCATGCACGTTGTGTGGAAGCACTGAACATTTGTTCCGGGCATGCCCGGAAAGGAGGGCGTCCTATGCTGCTTCAGTGCAGGCAGATAAGGGAACGAGGGGGAGGAAGCCTGAGGCAGGAAAGGAAATTGCTGGGCCGGCTCCATGCGCAGGTCTGGAGGAGGGCCGGGCGGGGCCGGCTCAGGGGGCGGAGCCTGTACTGGAGGCGGAGCTAGTGCCGGACCTGGTTGTGGAGGACTCCGAAATAGGAGCTGTAGAGCAAAGGCCAGGGCCTGGTGGGGATGGGGTGGCGTCACCAGGTCCTGCCGGACAAGCAGATTCTGGAGCGGAGGAGGTCTCTGGAGCAGGGGGCGCAGGAGGAGCGGGAGTCCCTTCAGCGGGAGGTGGGGGGGCGGCGGAGTCTGGGCCTAGCGGTGTGGGGGGGTTTGGTAGGGGTTTGGGGATGGTGGGGCAGTTTGGGCCCGGAGCACCCGTGGCCACTGGTTTGGAGGCGTGCCTGAGGCGGCGGACAGTTGTGGGGGAGATGTCTTCCCCGGCTCTCTTCTCCCCTGGAGAGGAGAGTGTGCAGGAGGGGGACTCATTCCCGACGGGGGAGGAAGCGGCGCTGCTGACCTCGGCGGACTTGCAAACTCCAGCATCGTGGGGGGACAGCCCCTTTCCGGGGGAAGGATTGGTGACAGGCTGGACGGAGATCCCGACAAGGAAGAGGTCCATGACGGGAGACCGGACCCCCCCAAAGGGGCTAAAGGTACTGCCACAGGTGGAACTGTCAAAACGCTATGTGGCGCTGGAAGGGTCTGGTGTGGGAGAAGGCAGGGAGGGGGAGATGGATATGGAGGTGAGCTCCCCCTCAGCCCTTTTGGAAGGATGGGATGTAGAGGGGTTGGTGGAGGCTATGGGGATGTCTCAGGAGGGGGGGGAGGAGAAAGGTGGAGGGGAGGATGGAAAGACATAAAGGTGATGGGTGTGCGCTGGAATTGCATAATTGTCACAATGAATTTAACACTGGTTACAGTGAATGTGCGGGGGATGAGGGACCCGACTAAGAGAGCGGCAGTGTTCGCATCCCTGCGGGCAATGCGGGGGGACATCTTCCTACTACAGGAGGTTCATTTGAAGGATGAGGGAGATGTGGCCGGGTTTACTCGGGAATGGGGGTGCGGACCATCGGGATGGTCGGTGGGGAACGTACACGCAGATGGTGTGGGAGTTTTATTTAGGGGTCACTCCTTCGTTATGGAGGAGGTGGTGGTGGTAGTGGCTGGGAGGGTGGTTTTTGTTGATTTCAGGTTTGGGGCGGGGAGGTTTAGAATAATAAATGTATATGCACCGGCACAAGGGGGGAACAGGCTTGAGGTACTTGCAGAGCTAGAAGGGTGTTTGACAACATCCAGGGCTGTGATCCTTGGAGGAGATTTTAACGTGAGTTTAGACGGTTTAGGGGCGGGCGTGGATGTAGGGCGGAACCCGGGGGAGGGGGATTTCTCTGCTAAGGCGCTGGCTAGGCTGCTCAGCAAACACGCATTAGTGGATGGGTATCGGGTGGTGCATCCAGGAGGGGCAGGGCACACTTGGAGGAACTCACGCGGAGTAGCCAGGCGCTTAGACTACTTTTTTATAGGGAGGGAGCAGAAGGTCCTGGGGTGTGCTCTAATACCTGTCTGGTGCTCAGACCACGACGCGTTAGAGGTCTCCTTGGGGGCAAATGGTCCAGAGTGGGGCCCGGGTTTTTGGCATTTTAACACCAGATGTTTGAAGTCAGAGGACTTTAAGGCGAGTTTCAGTAATTTTTATCGGACTGTCCGGTCTCTGAAACCGCTATACCCCTCGGTAGTGGAGTGGTGGGAAGACTCAAAGGGGCGGTTCCGGGAATTTTGCAGAAGGTACAGCAGCGCTGTGCAGAGAAGGGAAAGGGGGGAGCTCGGTAAATGGGTTTCTTGCCTAGAGTATTTGCACGGGCAGTTAAATAAGGGAGTAGCGGTGGACTGGCCAGTGTATGAAGGGGTGAAGAGGAGAATTAGGGGGATTTTGGAGGGGAGAGCTCGCTCCCTAGCCTTTCAAGCAAGAGTGCGGGAGCTGGAGGAGGGGGAGAGGCCTTCAGCCTATTTTTTGCAGGCGGTAAAGGCCAAACGGAACGCTGCGGCGATGGCGGGTCTGGAGTCAGAGCAGGGAGTGGTGACGGGGACCGAGAGGATGCTGGATGTCGCCAGAGCCTATTACGCCAACCTCTTTAGCCGGCGGGAGTGTGACCTGGGAGAGCAAGAGGCACTACTAAGGTGTGTGGGGGCTAGCTTAGGGGAGGAGGAGGCGCTGGCCTTGGAGGCGCCGCTGTCTTTGGAGGAGGTGACAGCGGCGCTGCACGCTATGAAGGATGGGAAGTCGCCAGGGCATGACGGGTTCCCAAAAGAGTTTTACACTGCCTTTTGGGGACTGATCGGGCCTGACCTCCTTGAAGTGTACAGGATCCTGTTGGAGGAGGGGATCCTGACATCTTCAATGAGGAAGGGAGTCACAGCACTGGTGTTTAAGGCAGGGAGCAGAACGGACTTGGGGAACTGGCGCCCTTTAACTCTGTTGACAGTAGACTACAAGTTACTAGCAAAAGTGGCAACAGAGAGGCTGAAGCAGGTGATGGGAGGCCTAGTAAGTCAAGACCAAACGTGTGGGGTGCCAGGCCGGTCCGCGGCGTGGAATCTGCTATTGACCAGGGATGCTCTCGACTGGGCAGAGGAGAGGAAAGTCCCTTTAGCACTGGTGAGCCTTGACCAGGAGAAAGCATTCGATCGGGTCCAGCACCAATTCCTGTTTAGGGTGCTGGAGAGGATGGGGTTTGGGCCAGGCTTCAGGAGCTGGGTGAGGACGCTGTACAACCGGGTATACAGCTGCATCAGGGTGAACGGGCACCTGAGTGGGGCAGTGCAGCAGGCGGGGGGGGTGAGGCAGGGGTGCCCACTCTCCCCCCTGCTGTATGTGCTGACCATGGAACCCTTTGCAGAGCTGGTGAGGCGGGACCCAGACATAGATGGTTTTGCGATTCCGGGGGCAGCGGGGAACAGGGTGAGGATACAGCAATATGCCGATGACACAACCTGCTTCGTGACATCGGTGAAGGCCCTAAAGAGGGTCAGAGCACTCACGGAGAAGTTTGCGGAGGGCACGGGCTCCAAAGTGAATCTGCAAAAATCATCGGTCATGTTCTGCGGGAGATGGGTGGAGGACACCAGCGATTGCGGGGGCTTTCGACGGGGTGAGGAGGGCTTAAAAATCCTCGGTATCTGGTTTTATAGAAGAGACAGCGCCGCACGTAATTGGAGGTACAGACTGGGAGTGGTGCGTGCGTGTTTGGGGCTCTGGGCGCAGCGCAGGCTCACAATCACTGGGCGGGTGGTGGTGCTGAAGGCAGTGGTGTTGCCAATGCTATTACATTTGGCGTATGTATTTCCCATGCCAGGCCGGGTGAAGCTGGCCCTGAACAAAGCGGTATTTCAGTTCATGTGGAGCGGGAAATACGAGTACGTGAGCAGAGAGGCGATGTACTTGCCGGTAGACAAGGGGGGGCGGGGCGTGCCCAGGATTCCCTTAAAATTAGAGGTGATCTACACCAGTTTTGTCTGTAGTATAGTTTTAAAGAGAGCAGGGCACAAATGTTTTTATTTTGCAAGAATGTATTTAGCAAATGTACTCCGACGCGTGGAGCCAATCTCCCACACGGTGCCAAGGGCGGAGGAGTTGTCCCTCCCCTATCGGGAGGCGGTGCGCTGCCTGAGGAGGAGCAGGGTAGCGATGACGAGGGAGGAGATAATAGATCACCGGGCTTTGTATAAAGGTTTGGAGACAGGGCAGGCCTCAGCCTTTGTGGGGCTTCCGAGGGGGGTAGAGTGGGCCAAAATAAGTGGGGGAAAAGTCCAGGGAGAGGTGAAGGATATGCACTGGCGGTGCGCCTGGGGCAGGCTACCAGTGCGGGAGGTGCTCTATCGGCACGGGTGCGCGCACACGGAAGTGTGCCCGAGGGGGTGCGGGGCGCCGGAAACGGTGAGGCACGCTTTTTGGGCGTGCCCTTTCGCCAGGAGGTACTGGAGGAAAGTGCAGGACATGCTGCAAGGGGTGGGGCTGGAAGTGGTCCTGTCCGAAAGGAAAATTGTGCAGGGGGAAGGAGTGTGGGGCCCTGGGGAGAAGAGATCAGCGCTGCTCTGGAAGGTACTGGGGTATGCAAAGGTGGTCCTATGGGAAGATAGGATGGCGGTGGTGGGAAAGAGGGTGAGGATTCTGACACCACTGCAGGTGTATTTCAGGTTCCAGGGGAGGGTGGCAGAGCAGGTGAGGGTGGATAGGGAGGTAAGGGGGGAGGATTGGGTTCGGGAAGAATGGAGGGGGTTGGGGAGGATGGCTCAACAGGCACTGTGAGCCGAGTTTATTCTGTATGCACATTGGGAGTAGTTGGTGGAAAATGTTTCTTTTGCTTTCCTTTTTGTATTTGGTTTTTGTTTATGTTTATGGAATACAATTGGGGAAAAAAATGGGTTTGGAATAAAAGAAAATGTACTGTATCTGTTTTCTTTTGTAGATAAGCACGATGAAGAGCATACGTGTTCTCCTTTTGAAGCGTGAAGGTGGGCAAGGTTTTGGATCTTGGCTTTGATGATCGCTTAAATGAAAAGGTAACATGAACAGAGTGTTTTGTAAAAAAAAAAAAAAAAAAAAAAAAAAAAAATCTGTTCTTATCAGTTTAATATCTGATACGTCCCCTATCTGGGGACTACATATTAAACGGATTTTTGAGACTGGGAGTCGGAGAAGGAGCTTGCTCCGTCCGCTCCACGCATCGACCCGGTATTGCAGTACGTCCGGGAACGGTGCGCCTCTATTTTCGGGTGCAAAGGAAATGCTTCTGCTTCTGCTTCTGCTTCTGCTTCTGCTTCTGCTTCTGCTTGGACAAGCAACTGAGTCCTTGTGGGGTTTTTTTTTTTTTTTTTTAAATGAAATAAAAGAAATAGTTTTATCGTGTGTGTGTTCGTTCTTTCTTTCTATCTATCTACTATCTTATCTATCTATCTATCATTCTCCGTCAGCTAGCTGGGTGAGTGAAGTTGGTTAAGTAAGTCAGCTAGCGAGCCGGTTTGCAGCGGTCCGTGGCTCGCTTGCGCCCTCTGCCAGTCGGGCGGTTATAGCGTCTCCTCTCCCTCTTCCGCGGATAACGCGCGGGGGACAACTCCGGGCCTGCGGCTCCGGGCCGGGAGGGCCTACGGCGGCTGGTGACGGCGAGAGGCCACGTGTGCTCGGGTTTCTCTTCATCACGC
>NW_026986174.1:0-5269 GCF_018555375.3 Anguilla rostrata
TTTTCTGGAAGAGCTTGACATCCTGCTCAGCTCCTTCCCTGAGAATGGTGCCCCCCTCATCCTCCTCGGAGACTTCAATATTCACCTTGAAGCCTCCCAGTCTGCAGCCTTCCTTCCACTACTCCACTCCTTCGACCTCTCCCTCCAGCACTCTCCCCCAACCCACAAGGCTGGCAACCTCCTCGACCTCGTATTTTTGAGGAACACCACCTGCACTGGCCTAAACGTCACCCCTCTCCATACCTCTGATCATCATTTTGTTTCCTTCTCACTCCCCCTTCCCTCCCACCCACACCCCTTCTCTCCACCCAGCCCTACTGTCTCTGTCCGCCGTAACCTGTGCGCCCTTTCTCCCTCCTCTCTTGCCCCTTGTGTCACTGCCTCCCTCCCCCCTCTTGATGTCTTCTCTGCCCTTCCCTCTGACTCGGCCTCTGACACCCTGCTATCATCACTCTCCACTGCCATTAATACCCTCTGTCCTCTTGTCTCCAGGCCCACACGCCCATCTCCTCCATGCCCGTGGCTGACTGACGTTCTGCGATCTTCCAGGACTGCCCTGCGTGCAGCAGAGCGGAACTGGAAGAAGTCTAGAATGCCAACGGACCTCTCTGCCTACCAGTCCCTACTGAACTCCTTCTCCTCAGCAGTTGCCACTGCCAAGGCAACATACTACCACTCTAAAATACACAAATCTATTGCTAACCCCAGGCAACTGTTTTCAATTTTCTCCTCTCTCCTCAGTAAACCCTCACCTCCAACTCAGACCTCCCTTACTGCTGAAGACTTCGCAGCCTTCTTCGAAGCAAAGGTCACACTCATCCGCAGCTCCCTTGACCCTCCCGACTCCCCACCCTTCCCTCCCCCCATCCCCTCTATGACCCTCCCCACATTCTCCACCTTCTCCCCACTCTCTCTCCCTGATGTCTCCCAACTCTTGCTCTCCCACCGTCCCACCACCTGTGCCCTTGATCCCCTCCCCTCTACCCTCCTCCAGCTGATCTCACCAGAGATCATCCCCTTCATCGCCCACCTGATTAACTCCTCCCTGACTTCTGGCACCTTCCCGTCATCTTTCAAAAGAGCCCACATCACCCCCATTCTGAAGAAACCAACACTGGACCCCTGCCTCACCCAGAACTACAGACCGGTATCCCTTCTTCCATTCCTATCTAAAACTCTCGAACGTGCTGCGTCTAACCATTACATTACATTACATTACATTACATTATAGGCATTTAGCTGACGCTCTTATCCAGAGCGACTTACAACAGTGTAACCAAACTCAGGATCAAGTCCACTTAAGTCCATTGAATAAAATGTAGATAAAAAGCCTTTACTATAGTAGCATACAGTAAGGAGAAACAAGATAGTCTGAACCACAAATTTTTTTTTTTTTTTTTTTTTTTTTTATAGTTATGGGAGAGGGTTTAGGGAAGAGGAGAGAGGTATACAGAGAAGAGGTGCGTCTTGAGTTTCCATTTGAAGGTGCTCAGACACTCTGCTGTTCTGACCTCCACTGGAAGATCGTTCCACCATCGTGGGGCCAGAACTGCAAAGAGTCGAGACCTTGTTGCTGCTCGTGTAGGGGGAGGAATCAGCCGCCCTGTAGTAGCCGATCGGAGCGATCTGGCCGGCTTGTAGGGTCTGATCATCTTCTGCAGATAACCAGGAGCTGACCCCTTGACTGCTTGGAAAGCAAGCACCAGTGTCTTAAACCGGATGCGAGCTTGCACTGGTAGCCAGTGGAGGGAGATGAGGAGGGGAGTGACGTGGGAGTCACGAGGGAGGTTGTAAACCAGACGTGCTGCTGCATTCTGGATGAGCTGAAGGGGTCTGGTGGCTGATGCTGGGAGGCCAGCCAGGAGGGAGTTGCAGTAGTCCAGACGTGACAGTATCATGGCCTGGACCAGGAGCTGTGTGGAATAATTGGTGAGGAGTGGTCTTATTCTGCGGATATTGTACAGGATGAACCTGCACGACCGGGTGGTTGCCGCGATATTCTCAGAGAGTGCCAGCCTGTTGTCCAGCACAACTCCAAGATTTCGGGCACTCTGCGAAGGGTGTAGGGGAGTGTCTCCTAAAGAAATGGGCAGATGAGAAGTGGGAGAGGTAAGAGAAGGAATATGGAGAAGTTCCGTTTTGCTTGTGTTGAGCTTGAGCTGGTGTTTGGTCATCCAGCTCTGGATGTCACTCAGGCAGGCGGATATGCGATCGGAGACCTGAGTGTCTGTGGGAGAGAAAGAGTAGAAAAGTTGAATATCATCTGCATAGAGATGATATGACATGCCATGGGCGGCAATAACAGGGCCAAGGGACCTAGTATACAGAGAAAAGAGGAGGGGACCAAGGACAGAGCCCTGAGGGACCCCAGTTGTGAGGGGACGAGGAGCTGACACTGCACCGGCCCAGGCAACCTGGAAGGAGCGGCCGGAGAGATAGGACGCAATCCAGTTGAGGGCTGGTCCGCAAATTCCCAATTCTGTCAGGGAAGACAGAAGTGTAGGATGGTCAACGGTGTCGAAGGCAGCTGAGAGGTCAAGAAGAATTAGGACAGATGAACGGGATGCTGCGTGTGCTGCGTGGAAGACTCAGTGACGCGAGAGCAGGCAGTCTCCGTCGAGTGACCGGGTCTGAAACCAGACTGCTGAGGGTCTTGGAGGTTATGTTTAGAAAGAAAGAGGAAAGTTGGTTGAGGCGCAGCACGTTCGAGAGTTTTTCCTCTTTCTTTCTAAGCATAACCTCCAAGACCCTCACAGTCTGGTTTCAGACCCGGTCACTCGACGGAGACTACCCTGTCTCCGTCCTGAGTCTCTCCACAGCACACGCAGCATCCCGTTCATCTGTCCTAATTCTTCTTGACCTCTCAGCTGCCTTCGACACCGTTGACCATCCTACACTTCTGTCTTCCCTGACAGAATTGGGAATTTGCGGACCAGCCCTCAACTGGATTGCGTCCTATCTCTCCGGCCGCTCCTTCCAGGTTGCCTGGGCCGGTGCAGTATCAGCTCCTCGTCCCCTCACAACTGGGGTCCCTCAGGGCTCTGTCCTTGGTCCCCTCCTCTTTTCTCTGTATACTAGGTCCCTTGGCCCTGTTATTGCCGCCCATGGCATGTCATATCATCTCTATGCAGATGATATTCAACTTTTCTACTCTTTCTCTCCCACAGACACTCAGGTCTCCGATCGCATATCCGCCTGCCTGAGTGACATCCAGAGCTGGATGACCAAACACCAGCTCAAGCTCAACACAAGCAAAACGGAACTTCTCCATATTCCTTCTCTTACCTCTCCCACTTCTCATCTGCCCATTTCTTTAGGAGACACTCCCCTACACCCTTCGCAGAGTGCCCGAAATCTTGGAGTTGTGCTGGACAACAGGCTGTCACTCTCTGAGAATATCGCGGCAACCACCCGGTCGTGCAGGTTCATCCTGTACAATATCCGCAGAATAAGACCACTCCTCACCATTATTCCACACAGCTCCTGGTCCAGGCCATGATACTGTCACGTCTGGACTACTGCAACTCCCTCCTGGCTGGCCTCCCAGCATCAGCCACCAGACCCCTTCAGCTCATCCAGAATGCAGCAGCACGTCTGGTTTACAACCTCCCTCGTGACTCCCACGTCACTCCCCTCCTCATCTCCCTCCACTGGCTACCAGTGCAAGCTCGCATCCGGTTTAAGACACTGGTGCTTGCTTTCCAAGCAGTCAAGGGGTCAGCTCCTGGTTATCTGCAGAAGATGATCAGACCCTACAAGCCGGCCAGATCGCTCCTATTGGCTACTACAGGGCGGCTGATTCCTCCCCCAACACGAGCAGCAACAAGGTCTCGACTCTTTGCAGTTCTGGCCACACGATGGTGGAACGATCTTCCAGTGGAGGTCAGAACAGCAGAGTGTCTGAGCACCTTCAAACGGAAACTCAAGACGCACCTCTTCTCTGTGTACCTCTCTCCTCTTCCCTAAACCCCCTCCCATAACTATTAAAAAAAAAAAAAAAAAAAAAATAAATAAATAAGTAAATAAATAAATAAATAAATAAATAAAAATAAAATAAATTTTTGGTTCAGACTACCTTGTTTCTCCTTAATGTATGCTATCATAGTAAAGGCTTTTTATCTGCATTTTGTTCAATGGACTTAAGTGGACTTGATCCTGAGTTTGGTTACACTGTTGTAAGTCGCTCTGGATAAGAGCGTCAGCTAAATGCCTATAATGTAATGTAATGTAATGTAAAAACAGAGGGGCACAGAAGACTCTGGGTCATCCCACCATGGACAGCGCAGGAGAGGTAGCAGGTTTTAGCAGTTTGCTAAGGTGGTCTGGGAGGATGGACAGCGTGGGAAAGTGTGGAGGACCGATCGCTCAGTGGGTCAGACTGGTGGAAGATACCACAAGCCAGGCTTAGCTTCCTGATCAGGGCCAATTATGACACCCTGCCTTCTCCTCAGAACGTGCGCTAATGGTTTGGTGCGGATGAGACCGTCCGCTCTGTGCTGCACCCAAACGAGGCCTCCGGCACGTTCTGTCAGGCTGTGAGACGGCTCCAGCACAGGGACACAGAGCAGGCCTCCAGCACAGGGACACAGAGCAGGCCTCCAGCACAGGGACACAGAGCAGGCCTCCAGCACAGGGACACAGAGCAGGCCTCCGGCACGTTCTGTCAGGCTGTGAGACGGCTCCAGCACAGGGGTGCTACAGATGGAGGTATGACCAGCTGCTGCGGAAGCTTCTGGAATTACTAGAGACCAGCAGACAGGAGGCAAACAGAGACGCCTCTCCTGTGAAAGAGCATCAAACCCACTTTGTGAGGCAAGCAGAGGAGGAGGAGACCGTAGGACACAAAGGTGGGAGTAGAGCCCTGGTTCCAGGCAGAGGGTGGAGCATGCGTGTAGATCTCAATCCACAGCTCCATTTCCCAAATGAAATCAGCACAGCGTTCCTGTGGCCTAACATGGAGACATGGTCCACTCGGGTGAAGGTGGTGCTCCTTATATGGAGACGTGGTCCACTCGGGCGAAGGTGGTGCTCCTTATATGGAGACGTGGTCCACTCGGGCGAAGGTGGTGCTCCTTATATGGAGACGTGGTCCACTCGGGTGAAGGTGGTGCTCCTTATATGGAGACGTGGTCCTCTCGGGCGAAGGTGGTGCTCCTTATATGGAGACGTGGTCCTCTCGGGCGAAGGTGGTGCTCCTTATATGGAGACGTGGTCCTCTCGGGCGAAGGTGGTGCTCCTTATATGGAGACGTGGTCTACTCGGGAAAAGG